>NW_007380116.1:0-30843 GCF_000475195.1 Diaphorina citri | reverse complement strand
TTAATCAACGAGCTATTTTTTGACGAGTGCGCACCCAAAGGTCATCGGACTTCCCAGTTGAAGTGGACTCCAGTTATTCGATCGTGATTAGAGAAAATCAGTACCTATGTACCTACCTAATTTGTTTAATATTCAGTTTATTATTATTCTTGATTAGATTTTTCGCGCCTTGACCACTACACCACCGAGGTAGGTAGCGCCTTGACCACTACACCACCGAGGTAGGTAGCGCCTTGACCACTACACCACCGAGGTAGGTAGCGCCTTGACCACTACACCACCGAGGTAGGTAGCGCCTTGACCACTACACCACCGAGGTAGGTAGCGCCTTGACCACTACACCACCGAGGTAGGTAGCGCCTTGACCACTACACCACCGAGGTAGGTATTCCATACCTCGGCTGGGATTGAACCCACGCCCTCCTGTTTACCAGGCGAGCGCCTTGACCACTACACCACCGAGGTAGGTAGCGCCTTGACCACTACACCACCGAGGTAGGTAGCGCCTTGACCACTACACCACCGAGGTAGGTAGCGCCTTGACCACTACACCACCGAGGTAGGTAGCGCCTTGACCACTACACCACCGAGGTAGGTAGCGCCTTGACCACTACACCACCGAGGTAGGTAGCGCCTTGACCACTACACCACCGAGGTAGGTAGCGCCTTGACCACTACACCACCGAGGTAGGTAGCGCCTTGACCACTACACCACCGAGGTAGGTAGCGCCTTGACCACTACACCACCGAGGTAGGTAGCGCCTTGACCACTACACCACCGAGGTAGGTATTCCATACCTCGGCTGGGATTGAACCCACGCCCTCCTGTTTACCAGGCGAGCGCCTTGACCACTACACCACCGAGGTAGGTAGCGCCTTGACCACTACACCACCGAGGTAGGTAGCGCCTTGACCACTACACCACCGAGGTAGGTAGCGCCTTGACCACTACACCACCGAGGTAGGTAGCGCCTTGACCACTACACCACCGAGGTAGGTAGCGCCTTGACCACTACACCACCGAGGTAGGTAGCGCCTTGACCACTACACCACCGAGGTAGGTAGCGCCTTGACCACTACACCACCGAGGTAGGTAGCGCCTTGACCACTACACCACCGAGGTAGGTAGCGCCTTGACCACTACACCACCGAGGTAGGTAGCGCCTTGACCACTACACCACCGAGGTAGGTATTCCATACCTCGGCTGGGATTGAACCCACGCCCTCCTGTTTACCAGGCGAGCGCCTTGACCACTACACCACCGAGGTAGGTAGCGCCTTGACCACTACACCACCGAGGTAGGTAGCGCCTTGACCACTACACCACCGAGGTAGGTAGCGCCTTGACCACTACACCACCGAGGTAGGTAGCGCCTTGACCACTACACCACCGAGGTAGGTAGCGCCTTGACCACTACACCACCGAGGTAGGTAGCGCCTTGACCACTACACCACCGAGGTAGGTAGCGCCTTGACCACTACACCACCGAGGTAGGTAGCGCCTTGACCACTACACCACCGAGGTAGGTAGCGCCTTGACCACTACACCACCGAGGTAGGTAGCGCCTTGACCACTACACCACCGAGGTAGGTATTCCATACCTCGGCTGGGATTGAACCCACGCCCTCCTGTTTACCAGGCGAGCGCCTTGACCACTACACCACCGAGGTAGGTATTCCATACCTCGGCTGGGATTGAACCCACGCCCTCCTGTTTACCAGGCGAGCGCCTTGACCACTACACCACCGAGGTTAGGTATAATCTGCTAAGGTTTATAATAACCGGGGGTTTTACCCTCCATAACCTCCATTCGGAGACAAGCTAACCCGCCTCCTCACACCTCACTGGGCCACAGTTGGGCCAAGAAAAGCTAGCCATTTCCCAGATGGTCGGTCACCCATCCAGAAACCAATCACGCGGACACGCTTCAGTTTTGGTGCACCAAATTCCTAGTGCCGAGAGCGAATGTAAGGCAGACTGACAGAAATAACGGAACCGCTCCTAGATAATAATGTACTTGGGAGCAAAATAATAATAATAATAATAATAAAAATGGACATCTGAGTAAAAAAAAAAGAAAAAAAAAAAATAATAACAACAATAGTCGAGAAGGAAATGTGTAATAGGCATTCTCCTAGTAATTAACACAATACCATCCAGCCTGAATGAAACTGTACCTAGTAAGCCATATAGCTAAACTCTGTCTATTCCAGATAAACTGAACCTCTAATTCACCTCAGCTTTAGAGAGCTTTAATTGATGCCCAGAGAGATAATGAGGAATTTCTCCAAACTGCACTAATAGTACTTGTGTGTATACCTATTAGTATCTAATAGAGGGCCAAATAATGACCTCAGTATGAAGTACTCGGTTTAGTTCTTTGTCAAAGCTGTCAGGTTGGTACACTGGAAGCTCAAGATTGGCAACTTTTATTATTGGATTAATTGTTTCCCTATCACTTTCAATCAATTTGACTTAAAAGTTCCCCCCTTTTTTGTCGACAGGCAAGGGATTAAATAAAAGGTTTTATAAAAGATTTTTTTCTTTTTAATTTTTTTATATACATTTCTGGTTATGCCTACACCTGATTTCAATTTCCAAAGCCCAGAACTGGAATTCGGAAGTACCTGTTTTAATCAAAGTTAAAATAAACACTGGAGTAAGTAAATACTTGTATGGTACCTCTAATACCTACCTATGCGTTGAATGCAATACCTATCCTGAACAAAACAAATCTACCTACTAAGGAAATAAATTAGACATAATCACTTATCTCGTATAGATCGACCAACAATTTGATCATAATTAACTCCAGCATTACTAATCAGAAATTAGATGTTTTCTGATATTTGTTCTAACATTTTGCGCATCATTTTAGTTTAGTTCTTTATTCTGGATAATAGAATAATTTTTGTAAGAAGGGCTGGAAGTCAAAAACTTTAAACCTTGTTTACTCGCAACTCGATTTTCTCTTTAGGTCCTTCTTAATTACGTCCCTTCAATCGCTAAAGCTCCAAAGCCCCTAATTTCAGTCACCATTTTTTTTCTCTCTACCTCTCTTTATATATCTCTCTTCTCTCTCTCTCTCTCTCTCTCTCTCTCTCTCTCTCTCTCTCTCTCTCTCTCTCTCTCTCTCTCGCTCTCTTTCTGTCTCTCCCTGTATGTCTCTCTCGTTTTCCCGAAATATGACACGATTAGGTAGGTACTTTTTTTAACTCAAAACTGGATTCCCTCCTTTATAGGCTCCTTTTCTGAAATGGAAACCCCTTGATTTCTATTTATCTATCATAATAGTTTATTTTATTTTATAGTCATCCTGATGTTATCAGAGGTACCTTACAATGGCCTTGACTGACCTTGGCAAGGGACCAGGAGTAATTATAGTTCACGTGGACCTAAACTGTCTTTGACGCTGACATAAGTCCACAGTAAATGTCATGGTAGGTAATTGGGAGCTGGATTATTGCGATATATGTACCTATTTGGAAAAATCCTACAATGCTGCAGTTAGCACCAAAGTTGTGATATAGTAACACAAAGAAAAGACATTTATTTATTTATTATTTATAATAAGATATAAGCAAATCACCTGAAAAAGTACGTGTACCATGGAAACAAATTCAACAGATGAAAATTGAGTTCTAATTTTTCCATGGTCGACATCGCATCTTTTTCCTTCTATCAAATTATACATTTCTTATTCATTCAAATATCAATGCGTGCAGTTCTTATTTCATAATAATTCGTATACCTAATTACTAATTACCTATTAATTTTATGACTATACGTTTTCCTGGGGCATGGTCACCCGTCCAAATACCAAACAGGCACACGGTTGTTTAACTTTGATGTAGTTAATTTTAACCGCGCCGATTGACCTAAGCTTTGGCACAGTTTAAGGGCCGAATGCACAGTCGTACCTTAATGATTAGGAATTCCTTTCAGTGCTTTTGTACTGCCGAACATACCGAGGTATTGTCCTGAAATCGAAGAGAAGGAGAGCAGGATAGGAAAAATCCAGAACCTTATCTGTTTAGGATAAAGCCTGTCCCGGACGGTTGTCGAACACACGACCTAGCGCTTACAAGGCAGGCTTGCTATATTGCTACCTTCCAAGCTAACTAGGCTGGCTTTTTTTTGTTATTTCACAGGTCAAATGTTATAAAACGAAAGATCAATAGGCCGGGCAATAGTGGATTACAAGTCTTGAGTGAGACACTTTCCGATCATCTCATGATTGATAGAACATCACAACAAAATAATGATGAGATGACAGTCTTGATAAATCATCAATTATAATCATGATGCTTCTAGCCATTTTAGGATGCAAAAATAAATAAATAAATAATAATAAAATGAAAAAAAAAAAGGCGCAATGGAGTTTTGGCATCTCCAATAGAAATGGAGTTTTGGCATCTAAACTAGAAATGGAGTTTTGACATCTCGAATAGAAATGGAGTTTTGACATCTCCACTGGAAATGGAGAAAAATCTCAGAAAGGTCCAGAGCCCGGAGGCCACTCTAAAGTTCTCGCTGGCCTCTAGTTGGACATCCCTATCTTAGACCGTCAGAGGAAGCAGTAGGTACCAGAAGTATTATTCTGTAGATAAATCGGACTAGATAATCTAGAGATGAATCCTCTGGAATCCATCAAAGTGCACGAGGAATGCTTCGGATCCTCTCGGAATACAGGATGTGGATGGAGCCCAGGAGAACAGGTGTCTTCTAACAACCTTCAACTATGCACTCGGTAAAGTTGATCCATTTCAATAGAGGTTTTTGCGCTAGGCCGCGGGTTCGATTCCCGCCCGGGGTGGATTTTATCCTGATGGATATAAGGTCTCTACATGAACCTGGCTCTAAGATTATGTAACGTTCAGCATTTATGATATTTATATCTCAGTGCAATAATATTATTATAGCATCAAAGCTTCTTGTCTCGATTTTTAGGGGTCACTATTAACTCGGATTGGCAGGGAAACCACCATCAGCAGTAGGAAGGGAATTCTTTCCATGAGATTTGATAGAGGGAATTAAGTTTGCCCCATGCAGAACTCGAACCCACGACCAAGCTCTTACTAGACTGGTGCACTACCTTCCAAGCCAACTAGACTTGCTAACCGGAGATTTTCCCCTTTGGTGTACTGTACAAGTCCATTGTGTTCACTCTTTTATCTTAAAAATTGAACGTGTAGCATCATTTTAAAAACCGTCCGGTAACTCTGGACCACCCTGTACAATAGTGGAGATGTCAAAACTCCATTTCTAGTGGAGATGACAAAACTCCATTTCAATTTCTCAGATCGAAGAATTGATTACATACCTAGGTACCTAATATTTATTTTCTCTCTTCGATTTCGGGACGATAAGACCATAGCAGTTACAGTTCCCTCTGTCAAACCTCTTAAAAAAAAAAATCAATAGAGGTTTAAATTCACTGTATATAGTTAACAGCTAAGGTCTTTTTTTAAGTGGTTTAATGGAGGGAATGTAACAACTGAGGTCTTATCGTGAGGAAATCGAAGAGAGGAGGACAAAATAGAAGAAAGCCGTTCCGAGAACGCACCTTGTTTAGTAGCAAAGTTTAAACCGGGCGGGAATCGAACCCGCGCGGACCCTGTAAGATGCTTTTTTTTACAATTGAGCCAGCAGCTCTTGGATATTAATTGGCCGATATTACGTCCTTAGCTCAACGCTAAGGCATTCTTGGCTGAAATAGTTTCGGTTGGTTTTGTTTAATTTCAGAAAACTACGTCGTGCAATTGAACTCGGCATGTAAACTATAGGTATGTAAACTCATGATAATGCTTTGAAAATAAATCATCTGGTAATAATGAAGAAATGGTGGGAATGTGAAGAGAGGAAGCAGAAGAGATGCTTTAATAATAATAATAATAATAATAATAATAATAATAATAATAATAATAATAATAATAAATGGACATCTGAGTAAAAGAAAGGAAAAAAAATAATAACAATAATAGAATAATAGTCGAGAAGGAAATGTGTAATAGGCATTCTCCTAGTAATTAACACAATACCATCCAGCCTGAATGAAACTGTACCTAGTAAGCCATATAGCTAAACTCTGTCTATTCCAGATAAACTGAACCCTACTTGGGAAAAAAAAAAAAAAAAAAAAAAATGGACATCTGAGTAAAAAAAATAATAATAATAATAACAATAATAAAATAATAGTCGAGAAGGAAATGTGTGTGTAATTGGCATTCTCCTAGTAATTAACACAATACCCTCCAGCCTGAATGAAACTGTACCTAGTAAGCCATATACCTAGCTAAACTCTGCCTATTCCAAATAAACTGAGCTTCTAATTCACCTCAGCTTTAGAGAGCTTTAATTGATGCCCAGAGAGATAATGAGGAATTTCTCCAAACTGCACTAATAGTACTTGTGTGTATACCTATTAGTACCCAATAGAGGGCCAAATAATGACCTCAGTATGAAGATGGAAAGAAACAATGATTAAATAGGTATTTAGACTATTTGGTACCTAAATGTAGGGAAAAAAAGTGAAGTGAGTGCGGAACTGACGGTGTGATGCTAATTTTCAAAGACATAAAATAAATAAATAAATAAATAAAAAATAAAAAAAACAACAACAACAAGGGCAAAGTGTCATTTCTTATGGAGATGCCAAAACTCCATTTCTAGTGGATATGTCAAAACTCCATTTCCAGTGGAGATACCAAAACTCCATATCTATTGGAGATGCCAAAACTTCATTTCTAGTGGAGATGCCAAAACTCCATTTCTAGTGGAGATGTCAAAACTCCATTTCTAGTGGATATGTCAAAACTCCATTTCTAGTGGAGATGCAAAACCACATTTCTAGTGGAGATGTCAAAACTCCATTTCTAGTGGATATGTCAAAACTCCATTTCTAGTGGAGATGCCAAAACTTCATTTCTAGTGGAGATGACAAAACTTCAAACTCCATTTCTAGTGGAGATGCCAAAACTCCATTTCTAGTGGAGATGCCAAAACTCCATTCCTAGTGGAGATGCCAAAACTCCATTCCTAGTGGAGATGCCAAAATTCCATTTCTAGTGGAGATGTCAAAACTCTATTTCTAGTGGATATGTCAAAACTCCATTTCTAGTGGAGATGCCAAAACTTCATTTCTAGTGGAGATGACAAAACTTAATTTCTAGTGGAGATGCCAAAACTCCATTTCTAGTAGAGATGTCAAAACTCCATTTCTAGTGGAGATGCCAAAACTCCATTTCTAGTGGAGATGCCAAAATTCCATTTCTAGTGGAGATGCCAAAATTCCATTTCTAGTGGAGATGCCAAAACTCCATTTCTAGTGGAGATGCCAAAACTCCATTCCTAGTGGAGATGCCAAAACTCCATTTCTAGTGGAGATGTCAAAACTTCATTTCTAGTGGAGATGTCAAAACTCCAATTCTAGTGGAGATGTCAAAACTCCATTTCTAGTGGATATGTCAAAACTACATTTCTAGTGGAGATGCCAAAACTCCATTTCTAGTGGAGATGCCAAAACTCCATTTCTAGTGGAGATGCCAAAACTAGATTTCTAGTGGAGATGACAAAACTAGATTTCTAGTGGAGTTGCCAAAACCACATTTCTAGTGGGGATGTCCTTTTCGGTGAATATTTTTACTGTGATTGTTTTAGTACCCAACATGTGAGTATGTCAAAACTCCATTTCTAGTGGAGATGCCAAAACTCCATTTCTAGTGGAGATGCCAAAATTCCATTTCTAGTGGAGATGCCAAAACCACATTTCTAGTGGGGATGTCCTTTTCGGTGAATATTTTTACTATGATTGTTTTAGTACCCAATATGTGAGCCCATAAATGCTCCTTGATGTTATTCGTGCAGCATAGAGAAGCATTTAAGCATTATTGTTGTTCTAGCTATGTACATAGGTATAGTAAAGGGTAAGATATAGGTATTTGTACTGAGTGTGTAAGTAAGCAGTAAGAGCAGCTTTATCTATCAACCTTATGATGTGCGGAGTGAACAGGTGGGCGGCTCACAGCTGACGGGTCCTGGGTTCGAGACTTAGAGAGAAGAGAGTGTCTCTGAATTCCACAGAAAATCGACGGGCCAAATCCATAGAAAATCAGAATCCGAAATCTCACAGAAAACCACTACCTTTTACAGACTTTTACAATCAGATTTTATGATTATTCGCACAGTATTGTCCCGTAATCACAGTACAAAAATTTTGCACAGTTTATTCACAACGGTCGGCGGCACATTGAATGCACCAATGCACTATTTTCACATGGATCAGTGAAGTTAATCATTGTTGAGCGTGGTTGGTACATATCAGGATGGGTGACCATCCGAGCAATTCCCTGACCCCTTTCAGGACCTCACGAGAAAATCGAACTTCCGAACTTTTCCAGAATGTTTGTGGTCGACATCGCATCTTTTTCCTTCTATCAAATTATACATTTCTTATTCATTCAAATATCAATGCGTGCAGTTCTTATTTCATAATAATTCGTATACCTAATTACTAATTACCTATTAATTTTATGACTATACGTTTTCCTGGGGCATGGTCACCCGTCCAAATACCAAACAGGCACACGGTTGTTTAACTTTGATGTAGTTAATTTTAACCGCGCCGATTGACCTAAGCTTTGGCACAGTTTAAGGGCCGAATGCACAGTCGTACCTTAATGATTAGGAATTCCTTTCAGTGCTTTTGTACTGCCGAACATACCGAGGTATTGTCCTGAAATCGAAGAGAAGGAGAGCAGGATAGGAAAAATCCAGAACCTTATCTCTTTAGGATAAAGCCTGTCCCGGACGGGTGTCGAACACACAACCTAGAGCTTACAAGGCAGGCTTGCTATATTGCTACCTTCCAAGCTAACTAGGCTGGCTTTTTTTTGTTATTTCACAGGTCAAATGTTATAAAACGAAAGATCAATAGGCCGGGCAATAGTGGATTACAAGTCTTGAGACACTTTCCGATCATCTCATGATTGATAGAACATCACAACAAAATAATGATGAGATGACAGTCTTGATAAATCATCAATAATCATGATGCTTCTAGCCATTTTAGGATGCAAAAATAAATAAATAAATAAATAATAAAATGGAAAAAAAAGAAAAAAAAATGCGCAATGGAGTTTTGGCATCTCCAATAGAAATGGAGTTTTGGCATCTCCACTAGAAATGGAGTTTTGGCATCTCCACTGGAAATGGAGTTTTGGCATATCCACTAGAAATGGAGTTTTGACATCTCCACTAGGAATGGAGTTTTGTCATCTCCACTAGAAATGGAGTTTTGACATCTCCACTAGGAATGGAGTTTTGTCATCTCCACTAGAAATGGAATTTTGGCATCTCCACTAGAAATGGAGTTTTGACATCTCCACTAAAAATGGAGAAAAATCTCAGAAAGGTCCAGAGCCCGGAGGCCACTCTAAAGTTCTCGCTGGCCTCTAGTTGGACATCCCTATCGTAGACCGTCAGAGGAAGCAGTAGGTACCAGAAGTACTATTCTGTAGAATGTAGATAAATCGGACTAGAGAATCTAGAAATGAATCCTCTGGAATCCATCAAAGTGCACGAGGAATGCTTCGGATCCTCTCGGAATACAGGATGTGGATGGAGCCCAGGAGAACAGTGCCTTAAATCACCAAAGTATGGAAAAGTATCTTACAAGTGTAATAGCCAATGGAAAAGCAGAATTTTGAATTTGGACGAATCATATCGAAATTTGGAATTGTAAATATTTTTCCATACATTGGTGATTTAGGGCACAGGTGTTTTCTAACAACCTTCAACTATGCACTCGGTAAAGTTCATCCATTTCAATAGAGGTTTAAATTCACCCTATAGAGCTAAGGTCTTTTTAAAGTGTTTTAATGAAAATTCTAAAGAGGACAGAATAAATTCCACTTGAGACTGAGAAGTCCCTATCAGAATACATTCCAGAGTTGAGACTGAGTTGTCCCTATGAGAATACATTCTAGCGTTGAGACTGAGTTGTCCCTAAGTGGAAAAGACTGTGAGAACCTTTTGTAGATTCAAGACGAAATCGACAGTGCTAGGAACCGATCTTCTCAAGTTACTCGGTACTAGGTTCGGATTGTTCAGAAGCACCATCCTGCAGGAGATCGCGGGTTCTAATTCCAGGCACACCAGAGTTTACCGACGGGAATTTACTTTCCATTCGGCCAGGTATATTACGTACATACCCCTTACCTTGTGAAGAAAGTAAAAAGTTTAGCCAGCCTAGTTAGCTTAGTTGGTAGTGCGTCTGCCTTGTAAGCGCTAGGCCGCGGGTTCGGTTCCCGCCCGGGGCGAATTTTATCCTGATGGGATAATGTTCGTTCTCGGAACGGCTGGCTTTCTCCTATCCTGTCTTCCTTCTCTCTTCGATTTCGGGACGATAAAACCTTAGCAGTTACAGTTCCCTCTGTCAAACCTCTTAAAAAAAAAAAAAATCTTATAAATGATTGGTTTAAAACAGCAATTGGGATCTCCTCCTCCATTTTTCACGATCTTGTGCCATCCCATCCATCCTCTTCATCTCAACATAGCTTCTGCATCCCATTGCATCCTTTATTTGGTCTAAGTATTCTTTTCTCCATTTATTTAATCTTAAAAGCAA
This sequence comes from Diaphorina citri, assembly GCF_000475195.1. Classification (NCBI taxonomy): domain Eukaryota; kingdom Metazoa; phylum Arthropoda; class Insecta; order Hemiptera; family Psyllidae; genus Diaphorina; species Diaphorina citri. The sequence continues at coordinate 20,215 of NW_007380116.1, read as the reverse complement.
CAACAAAAACAACAACAACAACAATTTTCGTAGAAGAAGTACTGTCCTCATCTGGTTGGGTTCAAAGATCTCTCAAGTAATTTTATTTCGGGTTGCATTTTTTCTAGTACAGTAGAACCTCGATTATTTCAACTAATTTGGGGCCGAGGGTAGTTGAAATAATCGAAAGTTGAAATAATTGAAATTCCGTATAAAAAGGGACAACATTTAGATTCAAAAGAAGAAAATGGTTAAAAAATACCCTATTTTGAACTGATTTTGAGGTTGAAATAATATAGAGTTGAAATAATGGAGGTTCTACTGTACCTCTCTCCTGATAGGGTAAGTGTACCATTTATTCGCCCACCTAAAAAACGTACCATTTATTGGCCCACCTGTGGGTCTACGCTACATAAGTCTGAACTGGACGAACTTTTCCAAGATCCAATTTTATCAAAAGAAAGGGCTTAAAGAATGCTATCGAACCAGTGGTATTCCAAAATTGTAGTCATAAAAACAAAAATTAGAAAAATCAAAGTTCCTTCCTAAAAAAAATTTTAGTCGATTTTTGCTAAAATCTAACCGTTTTTCTTAAGGATTCATATTTACGCCTTAAGGTTTCTACACGTTATTTTTCATTATTATTCAATCTTAAGATATCTGGGATAAAGTAGACAATATTCCACGTCTTTTGGTTAAAGTATCAATTTTTTATCTTTAATACAGACCATTTAAAAGGCATGGGCGAATAAATGGATCAAAAGTTTAGCCATGTTCCTAATGTTCGCCCCATGGGCGAACAATTGGAACTCCCTATAAAATCATGGTTCCTATTATTGGCCCATGGGGTTTTTCTCGTTTCTATTCCAATAAGAAGCGATTAAAAGCTTTAGGGGTGAACATCATAAAAAACCGAGCCGCCTCAAAAGTTTGATTCCTCGGGTCAATGAACTTTAGAGAAGTACCTAGCGTGGTACTTGTATGCATCTATAAGGTCTCTACATGAACCTGGCTCTAAGATTATGTAACGTTCAGCATTTATGATATTTATATCTCAGTGCAATATTTATATCTTATAGCATCAAAGCTTCTTGTCTCGATTTTTAGGGGTCACTAACTCGATATAGTGCAATAGGGGAGTTTGGATTGGCAGTCCTCACCCGATCTTAGCTCATGCGACTTTTTTTCATGTGGAAATACGTTAAAAACAAGATGTATATTTATAAGACAAGGACTCTGGATGAGTTAACGGGTGCTTCTTATCGCGAAATTCGTGCTATAGCCCAGGAAAGGCTAAAGGCAGTATGTCGATTTTGCACACAGATTGAGTGTTTTAAAAATAAGGGCAATTTTTCGGATAGCGTTGTCTGCCACACCTGATCACCATCACAAACAAAATCCCCAAAAAAGTAAACCTTATTTTGTTATCTTTCATTTAAAATAAATATCACTCTTTTATCTTAAAAATTGAACGTGTAGCATCATTTTAAAAACCGTCAGGTAACTCTGGACCAGCCTGTACAATAGTGGAGATGACAAAACTCCATTTCAATTTCTCAGATCGAAGAATTGATTACATAGGTACATATATTTATTTCTTTCTAGGTAAAACTTTCGAGGTATTGATCCTGCGAGGTTGTCAATCTCAGCCATCGATTTCTTAGTGGAGATGCCAAATACGATAGGTCGTCGTGTGTAGTCTACATCACCCAGACATGTGTAACCCAGTCCCATTCATCATAATGCAGATCTATCAAACTCTACCAATGTCTACACTGGTGACAGGAGTGACCGGGTTGGCGTTAAGCCAGTCGGATCAACCAGCTCTAATCTCGACCTAGTGGAGAATGCAGACCTTAACCTCATAGGTGGACCTTACACGGTCCATAATTCGAAACCAACCTCAGTGGTTAGTGAGCTTTGAAATGGGAGGTTGGTGGTTCGAGTTCAAGTCAAGTCATGATATTTAGCGATTTAGCGTAGTGTAGTAAGCGGGGAACGACAATTTTAACAAGTATGTAGTAACTACTGTTATAGTTAAATGCTGTTATAGTTAACTGTTAGTTAAATGCTTATACAGTTGAAATTCCTTTAGTTTCAGCATAGAAAAAAAAAACGTAGGTAGAAAAAAAAACTTTGAAAAAAAAAAAAACTTAGGGGAAAAAAAACATCATTACCTAAGAAAAACGACCTTGTTCCTCGGACATTAGGACAATTTGGAAGTCCCTTTAAATCAGCCACAAAAGCGCAAGTTCGCAATAGGCCACTGAAGTAGCTTTACGCGTGCGGTTGGTATCCGAATGGGTGACAATGTGGACACTCGTTGCAGGCTTTTCCCAGCTCCCCTCGGTGTTGCCGAATCGAGAGTAAAGGTGCGTTTTCACCAACGCGACCTCTGTCGCGCGACGTGACCTGTTTTCACTTGCAACATTTTTATTCCAAAATAATTAGGACCAGAGATATAAGTGTTTTTGTCTGGAAAAACCCTTAGGTGGGCGAATAAATGGTACACTTACCCTATCCTGATTCCAATAGAACCTGCTGTAGTAATGATAGCAATGGTAACTCAACTACCTTGCCAAGGTCATCTGGACCTCTTCCGTTTTGCTGAAATATTTCAGCCTAGACTTCTAGAAGTTTTGGCATCTTCTTCAAACTAAATCCCAAGGGCAGGGTAAACCTAGACCCTTGACAAATGAAGTGTGCCTAAAGGCATAATGACGGTGATGTGTTCCAATCCACTCGACCCCACTGAAAAACTTTCAGCAAAAGATTTCAAAACTCGCTGGTAGTCGTAGATACGAGTAAAAACACTTCAGTCCAATAGTAGTAGACACGCTCGCTTAATAAACAGGAGGGTGTGGGTTCAATCCCAGTCGAGGTATGGAACTTTATCTTCAAACCACAATAATAGTCGCAGCTTACTGCTGGAGTAAAGGGAGTTCTGAAATCTCCACTAAAAATGAAGTTTTGGGATTGAACAGGCCAATGCTGAATTCTTCTTGTTACAATGTACTTATACCATCTACCATCTACTTACTAGCACGTCAACTAAGCTGGATTTCTTAGTGGAATCTAATCAGCCGGTCTAATTGTGTTATAGGAACAGAGAAAATAAGATGGCGGTTTTATAACAAATGAATTCAAGGAAAAAAACAACAAAATTGAATAAACGAATATGCATTTTGATTATTGGAATGTCCATTTATGTGCTGGGTCAACAAGGGAAAACCAGAAAGCAATCCGTTTAAATACCTATTTGCGATCGAAATGCGAACACGGGACCTCTTGCTTCGCAAGCGCATTACCACTGAACAAACTCTACCACATCCCTGACTCAATCACAAGCCTGTATGGATTTCTATTCCATCATTAGGTTATTGGATGTGTCAAATTTCCCAGTCTAAACCTAAACCTACGTAATTCGAAGAGGTTTGATAGAGGAAACTGTAACTGCTAAGGTTTTATCGTCCCGAAATCGAAGAGAGAAGGAAAACATGATAGGAGAAAGCCAGCCGTTCCGAGAACGAACCTTATCCCTTCGGGATAACCCGAACGGGAATCGAACCCGCGGCCTAATGCAAAACTTCTGCTTTTGCTTCATCCGCGGACAAAAAGAGAGTTATCCAGATATTATTATGACAGAAGAGATATAACATACCTACTCGTAGATGGGACAGGATACTCAGGATAGTATCTACTGATAGTAAAGTACTAAAGTAGGTATTTCTGATTCTAATTATTGGAGAATGGTCTAGCTCTGGCAGATGATATTAAAGGCTCCGACTTGGCGCCTGCTGCACTCAGAGTGCGCTTTGAGAATAACAAATATGAAAACCAAAACCATCATCCTATTATAGAAAAAAATATCTGGAGTGAATATCACACGACTTTCCTATGCTCTTTAGAGGCTGAAACTTTGGATCTGGTCACAATAAAATGACTGAAACTTTGGATCTATGTAGACTACAGACCAATGGCTGAGTCTTTGGATTCAGGCGAATGGCTGAAACTTTGGATTTAGGGACCCCAAAACGTGTTTTGGCACTAAAACGTCTAAAAACTGATCAACGAAATTATCGTCGAATATTACAATAAGGAAAGTAATCCTTACTATAGGATAAGGAAAGTAAAAAGAAGATGGGATAAAAATCGATATGAGAAAGAAAGAAGAAAAAAACGAGATGAAAAAAAAAGTTCAATTAACGAGATTTGAACCCATGACCTTTTAGAAAAAAATATCTGGAGTGAATATCACACGACTTTCCTATGCTCTTTAGAGGCTGAAACTTTGGATCTGGTCACAATAAAATGGCTGAAACTTTGGATCTATGTAGACTACAGACCAATGGCTGAGTCTTTGGATTCAGGAGAATGGCTGAAACTTAGGGACCCCAAAACGTGTTTTGGCACTAAAACGTCTAAAAACTGATCAACGAAAATATCGTCGAATATTACAATAAGGAAAGTAATCCTTATTATAGGATAAGGAAAGTATTAAAAAGGAGATGGGATAAAAATCGATATGAGAAAGAAAGAAGAAGAAGAAGAAGAAGAAGAAGAAGAAGAAGAAGAAAAAAAAACGAGATTAAAAAAAAAGTAAATTAACGAGATTTGAACCCATGACCTTTGCTGTATGACGTGACTAAAAGCACGGGGACTACAGGAGAATCATCTCACAGGATCGCTAGGAATTGAAACTTCGAATTGGACTGGTGAAGAATTTGGGTTGGACTTTGGAAATTTGGACTAATAAGGTGATTTGGAGCAAAAAAACCTTCGGAGTATGACGTGACTAAAAGCACGGGGACTACAGGAGAATCATCTCACAGGATCGCTAGGAATTAGAACTTCGAATTGGACTAGTGAAGAATTTGGTTTGGACTTTGGAAATTTGGACTAATAAGGTGAATTGGAGCAAAAAATTTTGGCCAAAAGGCATTCGAGAAATTTGTCATTAGAAGAGAGAAGCATGGGGATTTCCCCGTTGAAAGGAATTCCTTAAGGAGTGGAAGGAGTAAGAGGCAGAATGAAGAGGAAGCAGGAGGAGAAGTAGAAGAAGGAGAAGAAGGAGAAAGAGAAGAGGATGGAGAACAAGAACAAGAAGGAAGAAGAGGAGAAAGAAAAAAGGAAGGAGAAGAAGAAGAAGAAGAAGAAGAAGAAGGAAGATGACAAGGAGGAGCAGAAGAAGAAGGAAGATGACAAGGAGAAGCAGAAGAAGAAGAAGGAAGATGACAAGGAGAAGCAGAAGAAGAAGAAGGAAGATGACGAGGAGGAGCAGAAGAAGAAGAAGGAAGATGACAAGGAGGAGCAGAAGAAGAAGAAGAAGAAGAAAAAGACGAAAGATTAGAATAGGAAGATGTAGAAAAAGAAAGAAAGAAGGAAGAGGAGGAGAAGCAGGAAAAGAACAAGAAGAAGTAAGAGAATAAAAAAACAAAGAAGAAGAAGAAGAAAAAGAAGAAGATTCGAAGAATACCTTCCTAACTTTATAGAGGATCTCAACTACCTGTATATAGGTAGAATTCCTTAAGGAGTGGAAGGAGTAAGAGGCAGAATGAAGAGGAAGCAGGAGGAGAAGTAGAAGAAGGATAAGGAGGAGAAAGAGAAGAGGAAGGAGAAGAAGAACAAGAAAGGAAGAAGAGGAGAAAGAAAAAAGAAAGGAGAAGAAGAAGACCAACAACTACAAAAGCAACAACAATTAACAAGGAGAAGAAGAAGAAGAAGGAAGATGACGAGGAGGAGCACAAGAAGAAGAAAAAGAAGAAAGATTAGAATAAGAAGATGTAGAAAAAGGAAGAAGGAAGAGGAGGAGGAGAAGCAGGAAAGGAACAAGAAGAAGTAAGAGAATAAAAAAACAAAGAAGAAGAAGAAAAAGAAGAAGATTCGAAGTACCTCCCTAACTTTATAGAGGTTCTCAACTACCTGTGTATATAGGTACTAGTACATATTCCATAAAGTTAGCTATGTATACCTACGTACCTCTATAATCTGCACCTGACGGGCGACCTTGGCCAGGCAAAAAGTACTGGATGGTCAGAAATTAAAGGTCAAAGAGGTCATCTTTGTATTACGTTTTTATTATTTCAAGTACCAAATACCACATAACTTCGTCTATTGAAGCTTCTTCCTCTTCAACCAAAGAAGTTATGAAGACATTGAAAAATATGACCTATGTACGAATACATATTTATGTAGGTACCTGTGTATGTGAATTTACCTTTGTTACTGCGGAAGTATTTACTAGACTGCCCTAGAGTTCAATGAACTGTAGGGCTCACTAAAAAAAAGGGCCCGTATGGGGCCCGGAATACCTCAATGGGATTCTTTTTTCCCTACAGGTTTAAAGAGGCCTACATAAGGTCTGTATAATCCAAAACAGTGCGCCTCAAACTATGCACCGCGAGGGGGACGGGGGTGTGCCGCGGAAAGATTGGGGTCGTGAAAAGTGGGCCGCGGTGGCAACAACTTTGAGAAGCACTGTGTTAGATTTTATGTATAGATCGTATTCAACTAAATACTGAAGTTATTGGTTTTACCAGGCTGTTTTCTTCTTCTTGATCTTCTGCGGGATGAACATTAACAAGAACACAAGAAGATACACAGTCTATCGTACACAGATTGATTTACATTATCGGGAGCTGAGTCATGGACCAGTTTGGTTTACAGATAGCTTAGATACATATGTAAAGATAACAGTAGGTAGTACCTATATACCTACATACATACATATGTAAAGATAACAGTAGTACCTATATACCTACATATATGTAGCCAGGGTGATAGGTAAATAGGTATCAGAAGGTAATTCTACCCATGCTTTCTGACACATGCACATGGGTCAGTTACTTCTCTTGAAATGGGAAATCCCCACAGATGGGAAATATAACAGTACTTAATATAGAATCAGATAGGTGTTCAAATTAGCAATGACTTTCTACAGGTAGTTAGGTATGTTTGCAATTTGCATGATGACTCACTTGCAGAACTTTGAGGATCAATGACTCACGTACATAGGTACCCTACTCTATGCAAGTAAATAAGTAAGTCGGTACTTACCTGCAAAATTCAAAGTCTGGAGTTTCCCAGTTTCCTGCTAATTTGTTTAATTAAAGTTCCTAAAAATCCGCCCCGGGCGGGAATCGAACCCGCGGCCTAGCGCTTACAAGGCAGACGCACTACCAACTAAGCTAACTAGGCTGGCTGGAGGCCACTCTAAAGTTCTCGCTGGCCTCTAGTAGTACATCCCTATCCTAGAACGTCAGAGGAAGCAGTAGGTACCAGAAGTACTATTCTGTAGATAAATCGGACTAGATAATCTAGAGATGAATCCTCTGGAATCCATCAAAGTGCACGAGGAATGCTTCGGATCCTCTCGGAATACAGGATGTGGATGGAGCCCAGGTGTCTTCTAACAACCTTCAACTATGCACTCGGTAAAGTTGATTCATTTCAATAGAGGTTTAAATTCACCGTATAGTTAACAGCTAAAGTCTTTTTTTAAGTGGTTTAATGGAGGGAACTATGTAACAACTGAGGTCTTATCGTGAGGAAATCGAAGAGAGGAGGACAAAATAGAAGAAAGCCGTTCCGAGAACGCACCTTGTTTAGTAACAAAGTTTAAACCGGGCGTGAATCGAACCCGCGCGGACCCTGTAAGTTGCTTTTTTTACAATTGAGCCAGCAGCTCTCTCGTGAGGAAATCGAAGAGAGGAGGACAAAATAGAAGAAAGCCGTTCCGAGAACGCACCTTGTTTAGTAACAAAGTTTAAACCGGGCGGGAATCGAACCCGCGCAGACCCTGTAAGATGCTTTTTTTACAATTGAGCCAGCAGCTCTTGGATATTAATTGGCTTATATTACGTCCTTAGCTCAACGCTAAGGCATTCTTGGCTGAAATAGTTTCGGTTGGTTTTGTTTAATTTCAGAAAATAATAATCATTTTTGTGGACTTAACTACGTCGTGCAATTGAACTCGACATGTAAACTATATAGGTATGTAAACTCATGATAATGCTTTGAAAATAAATCATCTGGTAATAATGAAGAAATGGTAGGAATGTGAAGAGAGGAAGCAGAAGAGATGCTTTTACTCAACTAGCATAGAAGAAAAAAAAAACTTAGGTAGGAAAAAAAAACATCATTAAGAAAAACGACCTTGCTCCTCGGACATTAGGACAATTTGGAAGTCCCTTTAAATCAGCAACAAAAGCGCAAGTTCGCAATAGACCACTGAAGTAGCTTTACGCGTGGTTAGTATCCGAATGGGTGACAATGTGGACACTCATTGCAGGCTTTTCCCAGCTCCCCTCAACTCCTGTAACTAAAAACCTAAAACTTTGACATTTCTCCCATGAAGTGAACACAAAAAAATAAATTAATTAGCAAGAGAAAAATAGAATTACTTATTCCATTTTTCTCTTCTTTTTTAGTTGCAACATTCTGGGTTTTGTCTGCAAACTCGACATGTAAACTATATAGGTATGTAAACTCATGATAATGCTTTGAAAATAAATCATCTGGTAATAATGAAGAAATGGTAGGAACGTGGAGAGGAAGCAGAAGAGATGCTTTTACTCAACTAGCATAGAAGAAAAAAAAAAAACGTAGGTACCTACTTTGTTCCTCGGACATTAGGACAATTTGGAAGTCCCTTTAAATCAGCAACAAAAGCGCAAGTTCGCAATAGGCCACTGAAGTAGCTTTACGCGTGGTTAGTATCCGAATGGGTGACATTGTGGACACTCGTTGCAGGCTTTTCCCAGCTCCCCTCGGTGCGTTTTCACCAACGCGACCTCTGTCGCGAGACAAACGTGACCTGTTTTCAAATGCAACATTTTTCGCGCGACGTGACCTGTAAAAATTACAGCACTCCCACTCATAGGAACAAACTAAAATGAAGAGTCGCGCGACACGCTTCCACTGGCATTGCTACGCGACATTCCTTTGATCCGGACCGACTTTCATCTGACAGAAATCGCATGGTCGCACGACTTTTTCTCGTGTCGCGCGACACGTTTCCATTATGCGACTTTCTGTCGCGCGACCAAAGTCGCGTTGGTGAAAACGCACCTTAAAACTCCCGTAACTAAAAACCTTAAACTTTAACATATCTCCAATGAAGTGAACACAAAAAAATAAATTAATTAACAAGAGAAAAATAGAATTACTTACCTATTCCATTTTTCTCTTCTTTTTTAGTGGCAACATTGAACATTCTGGGTTTTGTCTGCACAATAGACATTTTGATCTCGAAAAAATTCTTCTCCCAGCTCATCTGTGTCTCAGACTTTCAATCTCAAGTCATCCTCTTTGTTCTGAAAGTTCATTTGACCCGCACTAACATCATTAAGATTAAACTCCGCGACCTTAACAAATATGTCACCAATGACTGGAATCTGCTCAGCCAATAAATGGTACGTTTTTTAGGTGGGCGAATAAATGGTACACTTACCCTATGTATGTGAATTTACCTATGTTACTGCGGAAGTATGCACTAGAATGACCAAGAGTTCAATGAACTGTAGGGCTCACTAAAAAAAGACCAATAAATGGTACGTTTTTTAGGTGGGCGAATAAATGGTACACTTACCCTATGTATGTGAATTTACCTATGTTACTGCGGAAGTATGTACTAGACTGCCCTAGAGTTCAATGAACTGTAGGGCTCACTAAAAAAAGGGCCCGTATGGGGCCCGGAATACCTCAATGGGATTCTTTTTTCCTACAGGTTTAAAGAGAGGGAAGAGATCTGAGAGAGGAGTTCATCATAAAGTTCGCTCCGACCGGGAATCGAACCCGCGAAATAGTCCTCTAAGAGGATTGCTCCGAGCTCTGAACCAGTGCTTCTCAAAGTTGTTGCCACTGCGGCACACTATTCAAAACTGCAATCTTTCCGCGGCACACTTGAGTGCCGTGGCACACAGTTTGAGAAGCACTGATCTAATATAATTAAATAGGTATAGTTAAATAATAAGGTGTCTGGTTTGAAATGTTCATCATTATTTTTCCACTTTTCAAGGGGACAATCTTTCCGCGGCACACTTGAGTGCCGTGGCACACAGTTTGAGAAGCACTGATCTAATATAATTAAATAGGTATAGTTAAATAATAGGGTGTCTGGTTTGAAATGTTCGTCATTATTTTTCCACTTTTCAAGGATGACTCATTTTGCCTGCGGAGTGGTTTAGTTTGACTCCAGCTCCTCAGAGTTTCCTATTTCATTGAAAGAGCTTCAGGCAATGTTATTTGAGACTAATTTGGTTAAATAATACCTATTCTACGATTATGTAGGTATACCGTCCCAATCTATGCTCCTTGCTCTATATCTCAATGGGATTAAAATTTGCAAAGAAAAGAGGGGTCGAAATTGGTGAAGACACTTTTTATATAGACATCAATCAATACTGAGGGAGGGTACCTAACTACTCGTATGTCCGTAGATATTAGATACAATTTTATTGATGTCATCTTGTTTTTTAACTTTTTTCTTTTCATAATTACCTAATACTTAATCTTACTTTTATCGACCTAGAGCTTACAAGGCAGACGCGCCACCCTCCAAGCTAACTAGACTGGCCCCTGTAGGTACAGGTAAAAGGAATTTTAATTGTGTTGAGCATTAAATGCTTGTCACAAATGTCCTTCCTCGCTTGATAAACTACGCTAAATTTAATGACTTGACTAGGACTCGAACCACCAACCTCCAGATCCAGAGTCCACCGTGCTAACCACTAAACCACTGAGGTTGGTTTAGGTACAGGTAAATAGATAGGTATCTAACTATCTACTTATTGAAACCGGGCAATAACTTGTCTTTCTAACTTAACTATTTACCTACCTATTATTTATATTTATTTTTTTCGAAAGTGTCAAAAAACATCCTTCATTCCAATCTGATGTTATATTTTAGGTGACATCGAAGAATCCAGTCCGTAATTATTGGTTTCGAAGAGCAAACCAATTTCCATATCTATGTCACGAAGGACAGACGAGTTGATATATTTCGACCACTACTATGGCCATCATCAGAACAACTAAATAAAAAATTACAAAAATTTGAAAATTCGCTATAGGTAATTGGGTATGTTTGGAATTTGCATGATGACTCACTTGCAGAACTTTCGAGGAGCAATGACTCACGTAGGTACCCTACTCTATGTAAGTAAATAAGTAAGTCGGTAGTCGGTACTTACCTGAAAAATTCAAAGTCTGGACTTTCCCAGTTTCCTGATGCTAATTTATTTAATTAAAGTTCCTATATAGTTGATAGTGCGTCTGCCTTGTAAGCGCTAGGCCGCGGGTTCGATTCCCGCCCGGGGCGGATTTTATCCTGATGGGATAATGTTCGTTCTCGGAACGGCTGGCTTTCTCCTATCCTGTCTTCATTCTTTCTTCGATTTCGGGACGATAAGACCCTAGCAGTTACAGTTCCCTCTGTCAAACCTCTTAAAAAAAAAAAAAGTTCCTATAATGACACCTTGAAATTTAGGAATCCGTTTTTAGTTGTTGTGGTTTAAAGATGAGTGTTTCGCCGCCGTTTTTATTTCGAAGCAATGAAACAAATGCTACATTGGACGCATGTGGTCTGTGTCGTAACATATGGCCATCCCGTAGTATGCCTCTCATCAGATGGGCAAGAAGAGTCACAATACTTCCCATTTAGGTGCTGGGTCAACACGAGAACACCAGAAAGTAACCCGTAGAAATATTCCTCCTATTCAATAGCTGATTTTACAAACTTTTCATGTCATTTTTGTCTTGTCTTCTTCGCCCTCTTTTCATTCTATATTCTCTCCTCTTCCTCCTTCTTCTTTCTCTCCTTCAACTTCTCTTTCTTCATTTTCTTCTTATTTTTCTCCTCTTTCTTCTTCCCTTCCTCCTCACCTGCTTTCTCCATCTGATTTTTCTTAATTATTACCTTCTTCTCTTTTTCTCCTCCTGTTCTTCTCTTCTTTTTCGACCGTTTTATTTTCTCTTCTTTTCCTCATTCGTGGGTGACTCATCCTTTATTAAAGCTTTGACCTCTCTCCGCCCTCTCCTATACATGAAGGACGTGCCAATAAGTAACTGGTACCGAAATCCTGACCGCGTCCTTGACAAGGTCGTTCGAACGAACTTTAGATCCTGTTTCAGCAAAATCCGATCCTCTTTTACATTTTTTTTTCTTCTTCTTCTTCTTCTTCTTCTTCTTCTTCCTCCTCTTTTTTCTTCATCAGGAGGATGAGTCATCCACAGTTTACCGCGGTATCATCCAATGTGTAATGGTAAAACCAGTCCAGGAATTGGCAGAGTTGTAGACTGCTGGAGTCAGAGACTGGAATGAAGAGGTCATTGCACTTCGGACATTTGAGTAGCGCTGATTTATATCCTGCGCTATAATTTGCGCTTACCAGATCTAGCGCGCCAGAGAGGTTTTTTTTCGAAGAGGTTTGATACATTGAACTGTAAATGACAAGGCCTTATCGTCCTGAAAGCGAAGAAGGAAGACAGGATCGGAGAAAGCGAGACGGTCCGAGAGCGAACATTATCCGTTCAGGATAAAGTTCGCCCCGGGCGGGAATCGAACCCGCGACCTAGCGCTTACAAGGCGGACGCGCTACCCTCCAAGCTAACTAGGCTGGAATCAAAGAGAATAGAATCATTGGGGGCACGGTTGGTCCAGTGGCGCTTGCTTGCCATGCAGAAGGTACCGGGTTCGAATCTCAGCCTTAAATATTGTTTCTCTGCTCCTCCACACCGCAGAATCTAACCGAAAATTAGATCCCAATAGCAGGGCTCACGGCAATGCGCCAGGCCAAATTCCATACCTAATACAGAAAAAAAAATGGTGACAGGGTGCCACAAGTTTAGGGTGGAAGAACTCTATTATTGGGTTACTTCCCCTGATTTAGGCTGTTGGAATGTTATATTATAGTGTCGAGCTTCCCGATATAGAGTTCAATATTAAGGGTGCCGGAACCCACAGTCACCCGATTGGGCTGCCGGCACCCTAGTTTTTTTTCTCATTGTATATCTGATATTAGGCGAAATTTTTAACATCAGTACAGGAAGATAGATAGCTAGATAAGTAGGTAGTTATGAGATCCGAATTCCAGATTTGAGATTCTAAAAAAGAAAGATACTAGAAAGATATGAGGAAGTTGCTCATTACAAATCTCATTAAAGATTAAGAAAGGTAAATGGCCCCTAGGTACTGGATAGGTACTGGTTGGCTCCAAAGCAAAATCTGAGAGATTCATTAGTGTGGGGTCAGTTGCCAAAAAGTTTGACGGTTTCCAAAAGTAATCTAAAGCAAGCCAGCCTGGTTATAGCTTGGATGATAACGTGTCTGTCTTGTTAGCAATAGATCGCGGGTCGCGGGATTCCCGCCCAGGATGGATTTTGCCCTAACCAGATAAGGTTTTCGGAAGTGCTAGCTTTCTCCTCTCCTGTCTTTCTAAAAAAAAATCCTTCTTCTTTTCCCTTGTTCGGACGGGGTCGGTAGTTTTCGCCATTAGCCTCTCAATCAGTCATGGTTTGATTGCTTTGGGCTGACAATTGATCTTGTCTGCAAAAATTTTATGAATGGATGCACTTCGGGCTGAAGACCTGTTTTTTTTCTTTTGAGGCTACCTATTTGCCGCCTTCTGAAGCTCATTTCCTTGGCACTCAACCTTTGCTAATATAACCAGCAAGGGAAAGCAAGACTACTACCCAGAATTATTTCATTTGACAACGGGCCCCATGTTACATTTCTTCTCGAGCGACCTTGCTACAAACTTGCTAAGAACAAGGTCGTCCAAGGTAATCTGAGATTTCTGAACTGCCCCAATTTTAGTTTTTTTATTTCTCTCTTTTTATCTCTATTTTTTCGTTTGTTGTAATTTTTTCACTTCTTCTTCTTCTTCTTCTTCTTCTTCTTCTTCTTCTTCTTCTTCTTCTTCTTCTTCTTCTTCTTCTTCTTCTTGTTCTTCTTCTCCGTAAAATTCCGATCTTCATCCACAGAAGGGGTCAACGTTCTTGGGTTTTTTTCGCTCGAGTTAAAGTTTTTTCTAATTGATAACCTTCTAGTATAGGTACCTGAGTACCAATATGCCAGGGCTGTATTTAAGGGGGGCCCCCTCGAGCTTCATTTTTCTCATTTACTGTACGTCAAGGTCCGAAAATTTGGGTCCAAGAGGGCCGGCCACCCCCAAAACTAAAAATGCTCAGAAGAATTTTGGAATTGTGTCAGAAACTCGAGAATCGCTTGAAAGAATTTCAGAACCCCGCTAAGAATTTCAGAACAAAGCCAGGTAGCTAGCTTGGCAGGAATCAGAGAAATGACTTCATGTCGGAATTTCAGAATTGCTCAAAGGAATTCTAGAACTTGGGCTTAATTGCTCTGATGATCTAAGATCCAAGATCTTAATTTGATCAAAGATTACCTCCTTATTTTGATCTAGAGTTATTATAGGTATCCATCAAACTTAAAAAAGGAGCCTCTGAAGACATGAGTTTAAATCAGTCAGCTGCCAAATATTTATTTTGCTGCTTTCCAAAATCAGTTGCGCTTACTTGGGTGATATTGATTTAAAAAAAAAAGATGATTGTTCCACCGCCGTTTTTATTTCGTAGCAATGAAACAACTGCTACATTAGACGCATGTGGTCTGTGTCATAGCATGCCGTAGTATGCCTTTCATCAGATGGGCGAGAAGAGACACAATACTTCCCATTGAGGGTGCTGGGTCAACACGAGAACACCAGAAAGTAACCCGTTGAAATATTTGCAATCGAAAAACGAATAGGTACAATTTTTTGTCGATGGTGGGATTCGAACCCGGGACCTTCTGCATGGCAAGCAAGCGCATTACCACTGGACCAACCGTGCCCCCTATGATTCTATTCTCTTTGATTCAGAAAAAGTGGCAATTTTATTGTGAACGGTGTGAACCTCAGAGCATCCCGTTTTCACAGTGAAGCGTTATTTAAAGGAAAACGGACATTCTGTGACTTAAACTAAACGTGATCTTCTTTGAGAGATTCTAATCTGCTTCATTCAGCTGCTGACTTGAATTTATCATTGCTCGAAATGTTGTTGTTGTTGTTGCTGCTGCTGCTGCTGTTGTAGTTGTTGTTGTTGTTGTAGCGGCTTCAGCTGTAGCTAGCCCTGTCCAATTGGCTCGACCTGAACCATCGTGAGGACTTGTGCTTGTTCTTTAAAAGCAGAGAGCACCCTTTGAAAACTCCAAGCTGGCTAGGCTGGTTAGGGTAGTCCTCGGGAAGTCCATGTGCTGACTTGAAATCTTCCTGCTGCTTCATTGACTGACTCGATCTACTCCGTCAGTGGATATTTCTCCCTGGCTTCTCGGATCAGCATTGCTGACAAATCTTTGTGCACATGGAGTGTGAAGAGGAGACTAGCTGGTCCTAGCCTTATATTTGGATAATGCAGGCCAAACTTAAGCTGGTGCGGGTGAAAAAAAAACGTGCGAATATTGGCCAAATATCTAGGCAGAACGGTATGACTTTTTTTAGCGAAGAGGTTTGATAGAGGGAACTGTAACAACTAAGATCTTATCGTTAACGAAAGTGAAGAGAGAATGAGGAGAGGATAGGAGAAAGTCAGTCTTTCCAACCTTATCTGTTTAGGATAATATCTAGGACGGGATGAACAAATGACCACACTTCAGAACACTACTGAAAATGAGTGATTAGAAAAACCAATTGCAGAAAATCTACTTACCTACTATAAAATGGATATTGGAGTAAAACAAACCAGGTAGGTAGGTACCTACATAGGTACAACGCGTGAAGCGTTCAAATCCAAAATGACTGCTCTGATGTTTGTTTTTTACGATTCTTTGTTCAGGAATGAATTCATGGATAGACCTACCTCCATGGCCGACTGGGCATCACACTGGGCTTGCACGCCAAAGGTCTCGTTCTCGATTCCTGTTGGGGTCGAAGTTTTTTCGGCCCTTATGATTGTGGACAATAAAAGAGAAAAATGAAGCCCGAAGGTCCTAGGTCTATTTGAACAGCTAGTCAAGTAGGTAATTTATAATAATTTATTACCTGTACATATTATAGTAGGTACTGTTACAGGTGCATAGCAATTAAAACTGTAATTATAATCACAATAGCTTGGTACTAAAAGTATCTACTCTTATAGAGTTGGGTCTGCAATCTCAATTTTGTTAATCTCTAAGCATGCTAAGAGAAAGAAACACACTGACCTCAAGTTCACACTCACGTGAGCTCACGAAACGTAAATGGCGGTGGAACCCTCATCTTTAAAAAAAAAAAAAAAAAAAAAACGGTAAGTCAGCGGAAATCGAATTGACAAAGTCAGGGGACTAAGGACGTTTTGTGACGGGGGTTTTACCCTAAGGTCAGCGACACTACCCAGCGCCTTTTCACATTAACCTCTCCCACACTGAGAAAAAAAAGTAGAGTGCCGGAAGCCTAATCTGAAGACTGGGTTCCGGCACCTTAATATTGAACTCTATATCGGGAAGCTGGATACTATAATATTGCATTCCAACAGCCTAAATCAGGGGAAGTAACCCAATTTATCTCTACAATAATATTGTTAAGTACATATTTTATCTTTTTATATAAAGGTTTTTTATCGACTCTTACCATCAATATGTTTCAGCTGGTCAATCTCCAGCTGTGTTGTGTTGAGGAAGTTCAACAAGTGATGTTCTCCTGTGAGTATGTCCCATTGATGTAGTTCTGAAATCAAGAACACTCAGGTTAAGTAACGTGCGCGGTTCAGAGGTGACCCTTCACTTCAGGTGGTGTTGGCACTAGCTGACTAGCAGGCTGTACATAATACTTAGGTACAGGGGGGAGATCATTTTATCTCTACAATAATATTGTTAAGTACATATTTTATCTTTTTATATAAAGGTTTTTTATCGACTCTTACCATCAATATGTTTCAGCTGTTCAATCTCCAGCTGTGTTGTGTTAAGGAAGTTCAACAAGTGATGTTCTCCTGTGAGTATGTCCCACTGATGTAGTTCTGAAATGAAGAACACTCAGGTTAAGTAACGTGCGCGGTTCAGAGGTGACCGTTCACTTCAGGTGGTGTCGGCACTAGCATGCTGTTGATAATACTTATACAGAGGGTAGATCATTTGAAGGTTTTTCTTCTTCTTCTTCTTCTTCTTCTTCTTCTTCTTCTTTTTGAGAGGTTTGATTGAGGGATCCGTATCCGTATAACTGCTAAGGTCTTATCGTCCCGAAAGTGAAGAGCGAAGGGAGACAGGATAATGCCTCGGCTGGGATCGAACCCACGCTCTCCTGTTTACCAGGCGAGCGTCTTGACCACTACGCTACCGAGGCAGGTACTTATAGGTACAGAGGGGAGATACTTATAGGTACAGAGGGGAGATCATTTGAAGGTTTCTTCTTCTTCTTCTTCTTCTTCTTCTTCTTCTTCTTCTTCTTCTTCTTCTTCTTCTTCTTCTTCTTCTTCTTCTTAGGAGGTTTGATAGAGGGATCCGTATCCGTAACTGCTAAGGTCTTATCGTCCCGAAAGTGAAGAGAGAAGGAAGACAGGATAGGAGAAAGCCAGCCGTTTCGAGGACAAACCTTATCTGTCTAGGAACTTATGGATTCTTCTTCTTCTTCTTCTTCTTCTTCTTCTTCTTCTTCTTCTTCTTCTTCTTCTTCTTCTTCTTCTTCTTCTTTTAAGGAGGTTTGATAGAGGGATCCGTATCCGTAACTGCTAAGGTCTTATCGTCCCGAAAGTGAAGAGTGAAGGAAGACAGGATTAGGAGAAAGCCAGCCGTTTCGAGGACAAACCTTATCTGTCTCTCTTCCTGATCCCTTGTGTGCCGCGTCCATTTTAATTTAGGACTATTGCACTGAGACTTATGGATGAAATCCTCCCCGGGTGGGAATCAAACCCGCAACCTAGCGCTTACAAGACAGACACTCTCAAGCGAACTAGGCTGGCACTTTAGGCTGGTATAATACTGCACGCGTAGACGCGGGACTTTGAGTAGAACGTTATAGTCGCCTGGAAAACCAAATCTATGAAAATGATAGAGACCCTCTACAAACTCTATGTCATTTTCATAGCTTGGTTTTGCAGCCGACTACGCGCTACTCAAGGTCTCGCGTCTACGCGTCCATTCTGGCACCGGACCTTACCTTTATGAGGCAGTTGCGCGTCTCGTAGACTATGATTCAAAATGTCGCGGTCAATATCAAACGCCAATCTCCTGAGTAGATGAAAACAGTTTAGATAGACAGAGAGGTAATTTTCAGGATCCTCTACTGAATAGTTGGACACCGTCAGCCAATAGTTGAGATTCCTGGAATGAACGGAAATATATTTTAAATAGGTACTAAAAAAAAAAAAAAATCTCTCTCTCTCTCTTCAGTGAACTTAATTTAGGGACAAGGACTCCATTGTTAGGCGCAATGCACACTAGTGAAACGGATTTGCTGAAACGTTGTTCAAGAAACCCGTACGTAAGGTTAGCACTAACTCATTAATATTCACTTACTCACTCACTTTCTCACTCACTCATCAGTTAGTTAGTTAGAGAGTCAGTCAGTCAGTCACTCATTCACTCACTCACTCACTCACTCAATTACTCACTCACTCACTCACTCACTCACTCACTCACTCACTCACTCACTCACTCACTCACTCATTCATTCACTCACTCATTCACTCACTCACTCACTTACTTACTTACTCACTCACTCACTCACTTACTCACTCACTCACTCACTCACTCACTCAATCAATCATTCATTCACTCACTCACTCAATCACTCACTCACTCACTCACTCACTCACTCACTTACTTGTCAAGCTGATCCAAATGTTCTTCCTCCTGTTCTATCCGCTGACTCACTCACTCACTTACTTGTCAAGCTGATCCAAATGTTCCTCCCCCTGTTCTATCTGCTGACTCACTCACTCACTCACTCACTTACTTGTCAAGCTGATCCAAATGTTCCTCCCCCTGTTCTATCTGCTGACTCACTCACTCACTTACTTGTCAAGCTGATCCAAATGTTCCTCCTCCTGCGTTATTTGCTGTTTCACATACTTCAGCATTTCTCGCTCTACCTTCAGCAGATCCTCCACTTCTGGGTATTTCTCCAGAATGGCAATCACCTTGCTCTGAGTTTGATAACCATCGGGGACAGCCTCTACCGGTAATTCGTACTGGTAAGAAGGAGTCACCATTTTGTTTTCGTGGATTTCTTGGTCAGCTGCTGAATCAGGTTGAACATCTTTGATTTCTTCAGAATTTGGTGCTGATTTTCGGACATCTTTGTGGATTTCTTTCTTAGCAGCGGATTCAGGTTGAACATCTTTGACATTTCCAGTATTTGGAGCTGATTTTTGGACACCTTTAATTTCTTGATCAACTGAATCAGGTTGAACATCTTTGACATTTTTACTATTCGGTTCTGATTTTTCGACATCTTTGAAATTGTCATGCTGAGGTGCTGATTCACATTGGACATCTTCATTATCAGGCCTGGAACATTGACCTTCTTTGATATGGGCGTCTTTTTCTCGATCAGCATCTGATTTATGGGCGTCTTCGGCGTTTTTTGCTGTCGTTTTTGGTTCATTTTCGTCCGCCACGATTGACACTATAGACTCCCTGGCTGGTTTGTTACCGGTGTGATACGGACATTTGGAGATGTCAGCATCAGACTGTGCTGAATGACCTTGTGAGAGAACGAAGCAGCACGCGATGCTGATCAAGAAGAGTGACGTATGTTGACTCGACATGGAGTGTGAAGAGGAGACTAGCTGGTCCTAGCCTTATATTTGGATAATGCAGGCCAAACTTAAGCTGGTGCGGGTGAAAAAAAACGTGCGAATAATGGCCAAATATCTAGCCAGAACGGTACGACTTTTTTTAGCGAAGAGGTTTATAGAGGGATGTAACTACTAAGATCTTATTGTTAACGAAAGTGAAGAGAGAATGAGGACAAGATAGGAGAAAGTCAGTCTTTCCAACCTTATCTGTTTAGGATACTAACTAGGACGGGATGAACAAATGACCACACTTCAGAACACTACTGAAAATGAGTGATTAGAAAAACCAATCCCTGAAAATCTACTAAAAAATGGATATCGAAGTAAAACAAACCAGGTAGGCAGGTACCTACATAGGTACAACGCGTGAAGCGTTCAGATCCAAAATGACTGCTCTGATGTTTGTTTTACGATTCCTTGTTCAGGAATGAATTCATGGATAGACCTACCTCCATGGCCGACTGGG
>NW_007380115.1:0-30531 GCF_000475195.1 Diaphorina citri | reverse complement strand
TGGGGCATAAAACTCAAAATCATTGATCATTAGAATCACATTGGTAACGGAATCCTAATCCACCCATCAAAATTTGGGAAGGATTGTAGGTTTTGGATACTGAAATGATCATTGAAACTAAGTACCTGTGTGATTTTACCAAGATCCTTGAATAAATTATGCTGTACTCATTTTAATTTTGTACCAGTTTTAAATTGTACCTGCATAGCTATCAAATGACTCACATCTGAGCTCTACACATTCCAGATACATGATGAGATTTGCGTTTACTATTCTTCACCTTAATTTGTCGAGCCTAAATTGAATCATTCATATGATAGTATTTATTTTTACACAGTGAGTTCCAGAACCTACCTTGATTTGCCTGATAAAGTTGGTGCTTTGCTGAGGTATTTTAATTGATTCTGTCTGTTTAATTGACTTGAGTTTTAGTAACCTTTGTGTTTGGAAAAAAATATTGAACATTTAAATAAGTTCAATACCTTCTTTAATTTTCAGGACATTAATGATGACAAGTATTCGGAAGAAGATGTCAGTATAACTGAAGAATCAATTGACAGTGGAATCAAAAGCAATGTGTCATCCACAGTGACTACTCCAAGAGGTAAAGTTCATTCTTCATTTAGATTGGAAACTAATAAATTTAATAAACTCCATGAAGCAACCTCTGTTGTTGCATGGGTATCACACTTTTTTTTAAAATAAACTCCAGAATATCATCTCAAGACTACCTAGTTTTTCTCATGAATAGAAAGAAAGGCCTTGAAAATAAAATGAAAAGATACTTAGTAAAAGAACGTATGCCAGCGGCTTGGCCTGCAACAGACGGAATTCTTCGGCCTTCGTTATGTTTCCAAAAGTGGTGCCCCGCGCTGGATCGAGTTAGAGAGGCCTCTGAAGCGACAGCTTGATAAGTACGCAAAGGACAACAGTTTGTACTTGCGGATGATGTATTATGTGAGTGGCATCAGTTTGATCACCGATGAAATGACGCGCTACCATTGTTTCCTCCAGTTGAAGAACGATATCATCGAAGGTCGCATACAGTGTAACCTGGACGATGCCGTGGTACTTGCTAGCTACTGTATGCAGGCGGAGTTTGGGAACTACAACAGTGAGCGACATACGTTGGAGTATCTGAAGGATTTCGCGCTGTTTCCGAAGGATCTTGTGGAGAACGGTCATAATGGGTTGCTGGAAAGGTTAACAGACGCGGTGATCCAGCAACACTCCGCGCTAGTAGGGCTAAGCCAAGGGACGGCAGAGGAGTATTATATCCTAGCAGCACAACAACTGGATGGCTACGGACAGGAGACGTTCCTCGTGAAAGATGAGCATGGGTTGGAAACCATCCTGGGTGTCACACTCAAAGGTATTATTGTCAGCGGGACCAACAGCTCGAAGTTTTACAAGTGGGCGGAAATCGCGAACGTTCTCAATCACAAGAAGAACTTTGGTATTGAGACGAGTAACGCGGATGACCACATTGTGAACTTTGTATTCCCTGACGTGGAGTCTGCGAAGTATGTCTTCCGTATGTGTGTGCATCAACATACGTTCTATATGACGTATGAAGCGACAGAGGAGGATAACGAGGGGGAGGTTCAGAACCCGCGGAGTAGTGGCGGAGGCAATGGGAGGCTGTTTCAGAACATAGACACGGCACTGTTGAGTAGTCGGGAGGAGTTGGATGAAGTCACTAGTCCTAGCATGAGAAATGTCATGTCTAACAGTAGAGAAGAACTGGGAGATTTGAATGAGAGGACAACGTCTAATCTGGATCTTGTCGATGGGAATCATCAGGATATTGACAAGCTGAGGTCTCTATTACCTTCCTACCGACCGGCACCGGACTATGAAACTGCCATCCAACAGAAGTACAACGCCAGTGAACAACAAATGTATTCCAGTCAACCCGAGATCCACAGCTTCCCAGACGTAACGCAACACTATGGCCATCGCAATGTTCTACATACATACAGTACGCCGGATCTGGACAAAATTAAACAAAATGAATGATCACAAACATACCAAATTGCATAATAAGTACCCGATGCGGAGTACTAAAAATAGATACCATCTTTACCTGTTCTAGAATTCAACCTCTTGTACTTGACCCTCAAAAAAAAGGTTACAGATCGAAGCTACCTCTGCTTTTTAAAAGAGAGAGTTTATAAAAATAGACCTTTACCTTAATTGCAACAATGCAAGGAATTCTCGCATTCTGATTGGTTCTTTCATTTTGGGTTGATGACTCATTGCTGCCATATCCATCTGGATGAACCATAGTCTTTGGGGTTTTTTTCAACACACCATTCTTCTTAACTCTCTGTCTTTTTACTGTGGAATTTCACTTGCCTTTGCTTTCTACTTCTTTTAACACTGAATAATATTTCCGTTCCTTTTTTTGCCATGTTGAGGATTTGAATTTTGTGGTGTTCTTGATCAATCTCTTGACTCATTTCTGAACAAGCCTAAATATTTGATGTGAACAAAGAACTGGTAAAAGAAGCAAAGAATTTTTCTAACCAATGAGAGCACTAATAGTTTAGAAGAATAGAAAGGGGGGCAAAATGGAAACTCCACGATCAAAAGAAGGTATAGATAGAAAATCGGATGAACTCCAGCCCCAGGCATTGTTTACGTTCCCATTTAGCCTGGATTGGAGCAGTTTGTGATTCTTAAATCTCCAAAGGCATGCTGTAAAATTGAAGTTATTGGTTATTTTTCCCATGGGGGAAAGCCCAATGAAAGGTGTTGAATTTTTTGTGATCAAAATAATGTCACACTTCTGTGGTTTTGTTACCTCCTGTTATGCAGTATTTTATTATGCTACTTTTTTTATTCCACTAAAGAGATTCCGCTTTGGACGTCCACACTTGCTGCCACAGGCCAATTATATATTTTCAATGGTTAATCTGAAAGAGGGCCTCTGAAAATGAAAAAAATCCAAGAATTAAAGTGTCTGTCTCTCATGTTAAGGGATATGTTTTGATATGTATGGGATTCTGTGGGTAAACACCATGGAATATGCTTTGGCAGTCAAGGTGTTGAAGTTGAAACTTCATATCTCATTGGTTGAATAAAAAAAAGTTTGATAACAAAATATTATTTTCAAATGACTAATAGAAAATGAAAGCCCAAGGTATTTTTCATACCTAGCAATCATTTTTCCTTTCTTACTTACACGCACAACACGCCTTTACCACGTCAAAACGCCCCAATCAGGCGACCAAAGTCCGTAAACACTACCACATGATTGAGTTTTTTTTTTTTTTTTTTTTTGCCGAAATATGAGTGTAAATTTTTGTCGATAGCGGGTATCGAACCTTCTAATTATTCGTCTGTTTCTTTCCTCAGCATTACCCAGAGAGCCAGTACGTGTGGTAGCTATTGTAGGCATTGGTCATGTACCTGGCATTACTCAACTGTGGGGATCTGTGACTCGACAAGATATTGAACCTATTCTCTCCCTACCTCCTCCTTCCCGTAGTGGCCAGGTAAGAATATCGATATTCGCAATCAAATATTCACATTTTCATGCTATTTTATTTTATTTTTTTTTTTCCAAGAGGTTTGACAGAGGGAACTGTAACTGCTAAGGTCTTATCGTTCCGAAATGGAAGAGAGAAGAAAGACAGGATCGTAGAAAGCCAGCCGTTCCGAGAACGAATATTATCCCATCAGGATGAAATCCGCCTCGGGCGGGAATCGAACCCGCGGCCTAGCGCTTACAAGGCAGACGCGCTACCAACCAAGCTAATTTAGTTCTCAAAGGTTGCCATCATTATTCATAAGTGATTAAGTGGGACCATTGAAACATTTTTTTTCCCTAAACTTATTATTTATTATTATTTTTTTTTTACTAGTGCTTTTTTTAAGTGGCAGGGTTCTCACTTACGTGAGCTCTTCCAGCCAAACCACGTATTTTGGTTGTTCCTAAGAAGCTTTCTGTTTCTGTTTGAAAGGTTGTCAAGTGGGCATTCAAGCTATCCCTTCTCTCTCTCGCTGCGTGGGGTGTAAGATGGTATGGGAGGCGAACGTCTACCTTGTGATCAACCTCGTGGAGGCTAACTCAACGAGTGAATCTGCCGTGAGCTACATGCCTGTCAAGTCCAACAAGATCATAGACGTGGGAGAGTTCCGTATTACCAAGGAGCTCTCTCAGGAGACCGGCCACTGCGTCACGTCCAAGCTACAACTCTCCAGTAGTCATAACAGTAGCGAGCGAAGTATTCTCAGTGATAGTAAGAGTAGCGTTAGTAGTAAAGCCCAGTCGTTGCATGTGTACACCATAGTAGTCATAACAGTAGCGAGCGAAGTATTCTCAGTGATAGTAAGAGTAGCGTTAGTAGTAAAGCCCAGTCGTTGCATGTGTACACCAATGCAGCGCTGGATAGTAGTAACTTGAGTTCGGACTCAACAGCGAGTGCCAGCGGTTCGACCAATACCAACACCGCTGAGAAGAAGAAAAAGAAATGGACCGGGTTCCTATCGGGCGGTGGTAGTGTAGTAACTTGAGTTCGGACTCGACAGCGAGTGCCAGCGGTTCAACCAATACCAACACCGCTGAGAAGAAGAAAAAGAAATGGACCGGCTTCTTATCGGGCGGTGGTAGCGTAGTAACTTGAGTTCGGACTCGACAGCGAGTGCCAGCGGTTCAACCAATACCAACACCGCTGAGAAGAAGAAAAAGAAATGGACCGGGTTCCTATCGGGCGGTGGTAGCTCGAGCAGCTCCAAATCCAAAACCGCGTCCCTGCCTCGCTTCGACGAGAAGAAAGCCAAACCCTCTGTGATATCCAAAGAAGCCATGTGCCAACTCCTCGAGAAGAAACTGTCCGACCAGCAGCTGTTCTTCGAGTTCGAGAAGATCCCCAAGATACCAAAACCAAATCCGGACTTTACCTCCGCGCAACATCCGGATAACGCGTCCCGAAACCGGTTCAAGGACATTCTGCCGTATGAAGAGAACCGGGTCCGCCTGTCCGCCAAGCGGGATAACAAGCACGGCTATATTAACGCAAGTCACATTACCGCTACGGTAGGGAATGAGCAACGCTTCTACATCGCGGCGCAGAGTCCCCTCGTCAACACGGTGGAGAACTTCTGGGAGATGGTATGGGAGGCGAACGTCTACCTTGTGATCAACCTTGTGGAGGCTAACTCAACGAGTGAATCTGCCGTGAGTAGATGGTATGGGAGGCGAACGTCTACCTTGTGATCAACCTCGTGGAGGCTAACTCAACGAGTGAATCTGCCGTGAGCTACATGCCTGTGAAGTCCAACAAGATCATAGACGTGGGAGAGTTCCGTATTACCAAGGAGCTCTCTCAGGAGACAGGCCACTGCGTGACATCCAAGCTACAACTGTCTCACCTGAGTAGCAAGCGACATCGGAGCGTGTGGCATTTGACCTACACGAATTGGAACGTCACCAACAACACGCCCAACTCCGTGTCGCATTTCCTCGGCTTCCTAGAGGAGATCAGCTCCATACGGGAACATGTTGTCACGGAGATCCCCCTGGGTCACAACAGGAACCCGCCTAGTCTGGTCCACTGCTCGGATGGTGTGGAGAAGACAGGAGTTACCATCCTGTGTGACTTACTATTAGATATGTTAGATCACAATCAGAATGTGGAGGTGCCCAAGATTTTGCTTTCGCTTCGACAGCAACGGATGAGACTGACGTCCAATGTGGTGCAGTATTCTTTCCTTCACTCCCTCCTTGTGTATTACTTGAAACATTCGAGACTCATCTAAGTGAATCACACAATAAAACACTTTTTATGAAACACGAACTTTTTGTGATCTTGGAAAAGTTGGAATAATCGCCGATCTTATGCCCGTGTTCATATATTTCTATGATTAAGTTAACCAACTAATCTGGGCAAAACACGAACTTTTCTGCGATCTTCGAAGAAAACTGAAAAACAATCGCCTATCTTATGCCCTTATTTATCTGATTTAAGTTCACCAAAAGTTATATCAATAAAGCAAATTAGTAGTAGCCTACTGCTGGAGTAAAGGGACTTTTCAGTCCTATGCGAGCAGTATAAATAAGCACTATTATTATTATAGAAAGCCCCTTCAAGGACGTTTTCCTCCTTGAAGGTCACTCCAAGGTCATCAGGGTCAAACGCCTTCGAAATGTTCATCGACGCGACAACGTTTGGCAACATTGGACGCTATATAAATCACAGCTGCGAGCCGAATTGTCTTGTAGTGCCCATCCGGGTGAACGTACAAGAATATTCACGAATATGCTATCTAGGTAAAAATAAACAGTAATACTTCGCCTTTCGCCTGCCGTACTAAAGAAGATCCCCCCACCCGTTACAGGCATTCCCCTCACTTTCCCTGGGAACAACAGTGTCTGCTTGGATTGTGTCCAAAACGAAGAAAAATAACAATATGGAACAAGCTAAACTCGCGAGTCAAAATGGAAGTACGAAAGGAAATGAATTGGTTTTGGAAAAAGAAGCAGATATTGATGATTTTGCTGAAACAACAAAAGGACGTCAAAATAAGACAACTTACCTATTAAAGAGCATGAAGCATGCTGGATAGAGTTCATCCCCAGTTATGATTTGACAACTTACCTATTAAAGAGCATGATGCATGAAGCATGCTGGATAGAGTTCATCCCAAGTTATTTGGTCCTTTAGAATTTTTAAATTTAAACATTTTAAACGAAAGCGAACCAAGGTATTATTCTCTCATATTGATACTGACTTATTGTATGTAATATTTAATAATGCAGTAAATTTGTATCCTATTTAATCAGACCAATTAATCGTGTACTTAATTATTTATATAAACATAGTTATTATAAACATAAGTATGTATTTCCAGCATAATCATTTGTATTTCCATTGACCCATCAGATACCTGAGACCTTGTTTAAACTGCTGGGGTAAAGGGACTTTTCAGTCCTATTTGGGTGGGATAAACAAGGTGTTTCTATTCTATGCGTCCATCTCAACTCTGTACACAAAAAGCCATTTGTATTTCCATTGACCCATCAGATACCTGAGACCTTGTTTAAACTGCTGGGGTAAAGGGACTTTTCAGTCCTATTTGGGTAGGAAGGTGTTTCTATTCTATGCGTCCATCTCAACTTCGTACACAAAAAGACCACTTCAAGGTTTAGGTGTAGGGGCAAATAGCCCTAAAAGATGGGTTAACCTTATACGAATCTACCAAATCCTATGCATTGAATTGAAAATGAAAATATATATGTACAAGAATTGTTTAAACTGCTGGGGTAAAGGGACTTTTCAGTCCTATTTGGGTAGGATAAACAGTGTGTTTCTATTCTATGCGTCCATCTCAACTCTGTACACAAAAAGCCCCACTTCGAGGTTTAGGTATAGGGGCAAATAGCCCTAAAAGATGGGTTAAGCTTATACGAATCTACCAAATCCTATGCATTGAATTGAAAATATTGATCTTACCATTGATCTTAGGGATGGATCGCTACAACTCTCTTGACGTGAAACCAGATCTGTTTCACTCAGAAAAGTAATATGTGTGTATACACACACCCACCCATCAGTAACTGCCCCGATCTAACTTATTAGAACGAGGGTGTAGATGGTGTAATTTAAAAAATAAATTGCAGAGATCTTAAATAACAGCAAAAATCGTAATAAAAATGTACCTCAATAAATTATGACAGTTAATAGTTATTGCAAATTCCTTAGATATTACATATGTACTTTGATACCCATTTCCTTAGAGTGCACTACTGCAAAATAATTGCCATAAGTACCATGGTCAACACAGGTCGGTATAATTGACATTGTAAAGTATATCAGAGTGCATTACCTCTTGTCGTTTGACACTTGGTGAGTTTAGGATCAACAGACTGTAAAGCCGGATATAGGTACTTTCCCTTGGACATTTCTAAACTCTGACGGCAGACCTAAATGATAACCTTTCGAGCCCTTTTTTCCGAGAGGTTTTATAGAGGGAACTGCGTCAAAACAACGGAGGTCTTATCGTCTCCAAATTGAAGAGAGAAAAGGAGGACAGTACAGAAAAAAACCAGCCTCTCCGTAAACGAACCTTATCCGCTGATAAAGTCCGCCCCCGGCGTGAATCGAACTCGCGGTCTAGCTCTTACGGCACATGGCGCTCCCTTCCAAGCCAAGCAAACTGACAAGTATTGTGCTTTTTACTTTGAAGGCCATCCACTCGTAATATTTTTGAAGCCAAAACCTCTAGGTAAAAATAAACAGTAATACTTCGCCTTTCGCCTGCCGTACTAAAGAAGATCCCCCCCACCCGTTACAGGAATTCTCCTCACTTTCCCTGGGAACAACAGTGTCTGCTTGGATTGCGTCCAAAACGAAGAAAAATAACAATATGGAACAAGCTAAACTCGCGAGTCAAAATCGAAGTACGAAAGAAAATGAATTGGTTTTGGAAAAAGAAGCAGATATTGATGATTTTGCTGAAACAACAAAAGGACGTCAAAATACACTAGTGAAAGCAATAGAAAGACGTCAAAGTAAATCAATAAAAGGAAATCCTGCGAGACTTGAAACTTGTCCTAGAATTTCAAGTGCTAAGGAGACAGAAGAAGAATATGATAAACCTAATGAAATGGCTCATGAATTCACTCATGTTGATGGCAGTAACATCATCGACGAACCCTGTGATGTCGATACCAAAAATATGATTGATGAAACCTCTGACATCGATAGAAATGCTATAACTAATGAAACCCCTGATGATAACGATATCATTTATGAAAGCAGTGATGGGCCTAACGATGATGATAGCAGTGATGGAGAATTCATAGACATAGAAAGACGTCAAAGTAAATCAATAAAAGGAAATCCTGCGAGACTTGAAACTTGTCCTAGAATTTCAAGTGCTAAGGAGACAGAAGAAAAGCATGATAAACCTAATGAAACGGCCAACAATAAGGTCAAGTAAAAAAAAAAAGAAGAAGAAGAAGAAAAAAAAAAAAACCTACTGCAATGAAATAAAAGAGTGGCAAAAAAATGGCCCCTACTTGCAGAAATCTTAAATAACAGCACAAATCGTAATAAAAATGTACCTCAATAAATTATGGCAGTTAATAGTTATTGCAAATTCCTTAGATATTATGTACTTAGATACCCATTTCCTTAGAGTGCACTACTGCAAGATAATTGCCATAAGTAGGTACCATGGTCAACACAGGTCGGTATAATTGACATTGGAAAGTATCAGAGTGCATTACCTCTTGTCGTTTGACACTTGATGAGTATAGGATCAACAGACTATAAAGCCGGATATAGGTACTTTCCCTTGGACATTTCTAAACTCTGACGGCAGACCTAAATGACAACCTTTCGAGCCCTTTTTTCCGAGAGGTTTTATAGAGGGAACTGCGTCAAAACAATGGAGGTCTTATCGTCCCCAAATTGAAGAGAGAAGGAGGACAGTACGAAAAAAACCAGCCTCTCCGTAAACGAACCGTATCCGTTGATAAAGTCCGCTCCCGGCGTGAATCGAACTCGCGGTCTAGCTCTTACCGCACATAAAAGAAAAAAAAAAAAAAAAAAAAAAAAAAAAAAAAAAAAAAAAAAAAAAAAAAACAAACAAACAAATTACAAACAAACAGAGATCTCAAGTTAAGTAAAACCATGTAAAAAAAAGAAAACCTACTGCAATGAAATAAAAGAGTGACAAAAAAATGGCCCCTACTTGCAGAGATCCTAAATAACAGCACAAATCGTGATAAAAATGTACCTCAATAAATTATGGCAGTTAATAGTTATTGCAAATTCCTTAGATATTACCTATGTACTTAGATACCCATTTCTTTAGAGTGCACTACTGCAAGATAATTGCCATAAGTACCATGGTCAAGACAGGTCGGTTACGTAATTGACATTGTAACTTATCAGAGTGCATTACCTCTTGACGTTTGACACTTGGTGAGTTTAGGATCAACAGACTGTAAATCCGGATATAGGTACCTTCCCTTGGACATTTCTAGACTCTGACGGCAGACCAAAATGACAACCTTTCGAGCCCTTTTTTCCGAGAGATTTTATAGAGGGAACTGCGTCAAAACAACGGAGGTCTTATCGTCCCTAAATAAATTGAAGAGAGAAGGAGGACAGTACAGAAAAAAACCAGCCTCTCCGTAAATGAACCGTATCCGCTGATAAAGTTCGCCCCCGGCGTGAATCGAACTCGCGGTCTAGCTCTTACGGCACATGGCGCTCCCTTCCAAGCCAAGCAAACTGATAATTATTGTGCTTTTTACTTTGAAGGCCATCCACTCGTAATATTTTTGTAGCCAAAACCAAATGTCTGACGAAAAACGCCGACCTCGTCTGAACACGGGAAAAGGCGAGGAAGAAGAGTGTCCTGCCTCGGTGGTGTAGTGGTCAAGGCGCTCGCCTGGTAAACAGGAGGGCGTGGGTTCAATCCCAGCCGAGGTATGGAATACCTACCTCGGTGGTGTAGTGGTCAAGGCGCTCGCCTGGTAAACAGGAGGGCGTGGGTTCAATCCCAGCCGAGGTATGGAATACCTACCTCGGTGGTGTAGTGGTCAAGGCGCTACCTACCTCGGTGGTGTAGTGGTCAAGGCGCTACCTACCTCGGTGGTGTAGTGGTCAAGGCGCTACCTACCTCGGTGGTGTAGTGGTCAAGGCGCTACCTACCTCGGTGGTGTAGTGGTCAAGGCGCTACCTACCTCGGTGGTGTAGTGGTCAAGGCGCTACCTACCTCGGTGGTGTAGTGGTCAAGGCGCTACCTACCTCGGTGGTGTAGTGGTCAAGGCGCTACCTACCTCGGTGGTGTAGTGGTCAAGGCGCTACCTACCTCGGTGGTGTAGTGGTCAAGGCGCTACCTACCTCGGTGGTGTAGTGGTCAAGGCGCTCGCCTGGTAAACAGGAGGGCGTGGGTTCAATCCCAGCCGAGGTATGGAATACCTACCTCGGTGGTGTAGTGGTCAAGGCGCTACCTACCTCGGTGGTGTAGTGGTCAAGGCGCTACCTACCTCGGTGGTGTAGTGGTCAAGGCGCTACCTACCTCGGTGGTGTAGTGGTCAAGGCGCTACCTACCTCGGTGGTGTAGTGGTCAAGGCGCTACCTACCTCGGTGGTGTAGTGGTCAAGGCGCTACCTACCTCGGTGGTGTAGTGGTCAAGGCGCTACCTACCTCGGTGGTGTAGTGGTCAAGGCGCTACCTACCTCGGTGGTGTAGTGGTCAAGGCGCTACCTACCTCGGTGGTGTAGTGGTCAAGGCGCTACCTACCTCGGTGGTGTAGTGGTCAAGGCGCTCGCCTGGTAAACAGGAGGGCGTGGGTTCAATCCCAGCCGAGGTATGGAATACCTACCTCGGTGGTGTAGTGGTCAAGGCGCTACCTACCTCGGTGGTGTAGTGGTCAAGGCGCTACCTACCTCGGTGGTGTAGTGGTCAAGGCGCTACCTACCTCGGTGGTGTAGTGGTCAAGGCGCTACCTACCTCGGTGGTGTAGTGGTCAAGGCGCTACCTACCTCGGTGGTGTAGTGGTCAAGGCGCTACCTACCTCGGTGGTGTAGTGGTCAAGGCGCTACCTACCTCGGTGGTGTAGTGGTCAAGGCGCTACCTACCTCGGTGGTGTAGTGGTCAAGGCGCTACCTACCTCGGTGGTGTAGTGGTCAAGGCGCTACCTACCTCGGTGGTGTAGTGGTCAAGGCGCTCGCCTGGTAAACAGGAGGGCGTGGGTTCAATCCCAGCCGAGGTATGGAATACCTACCTCGGTGGTGTAGTGGTCAAGGCGCTACCTACCTCGGTGGTGTAGTGGTCAAGGCGCTACCTACCTCGGTGGTGTAGTGGTCAAGGCGCTACCTACCTCGGTGGTGTAGTGGTCAAGGCGCTACCTACCTCGGTGGTGTAGTGGTCAAGGCGCTACCTACCTCGGTGGTGTAGTGGTCAAGGCGCTACCTAAAGTCGATCGCCAGTCTAATTACCTTAGAGGGAAGGGTTGCGGGGCCTGCCTTCTAAGCGCTAGGTCGCGGGTTTCCATTTTTTTCCGCCCTAGGTGAAATTTATCCTAAACAGATTAGGTTCGTTTTCGGTTTGGTCCTCCTTCTTTCTTCGATTTCGGGACGATAAAACCTCAGCGGTTAATACAGTTCCTTCTGTCAAACTTCTTAAAAAGAAGAGGAAGACGAAGACGAAGAGGAAAAAGAAAGAGAAGAAGAAGAAGAAGAAGAAGCTAAAGAAGAAGGAGAAAAACAGCCCCTTCATTTGCACAAAGTCAACTCATCTCGGCATGCAATTTGCTTCGTTTCCCGAAAGGAAGCGTTTTAAACTCCGTTTTCCTAAGAAATTCACCTGTTTTCCTGGAATATTTTTACCCCGTTCGTTCAGGAGAAAAAACTTTCCCAAATTAACTTTCACTTTAGAAAGTTGGAAAAACTCCTGCCTGCCTGGTGCCTCTATTTACTTTCTATGTATATTTCGACCTTCTACAGAGTGATTCAAAAAGGATTTTATCCTAAAATAATAGAATAGAAATACCTTTTAAGTAAAAAACTAAAATTCTCAAGGGTTCTTTTGATCAACGATCAAAGTACCTACGTAGGTGGGTATGCAGTATTAATGAAATTGTAGTTTTTTTTCACTTAATTTATAGCAATATTAAATAAATTTTATACGCTGCTAAAGAGTAAATTTATCGAATATCGATTTTCAAATAATGGAAAATAATTTTATAAATCAACAAATTGCACGTTTATCGTGATCTTTCAGTTTCAGATTATTATTTTCAGATTTTTAGTATCACATTTTTATTTATTCACAATTAATGGATAAGTATCTTTTAAATAGTTAACCAATTTTATAGTAATTTTAGATTTAGATCAGGTACCTAGATAACTTCATTTTTTACTGAGAATATTTCACAATAACAATAGAAATAAAACGTAAAAATAAAATGCAAGAAACTGCAATATTTTCCCAATAAAAAACGGTCTATCGAGGTTTGATCACGATCCAAAACTACCAAGTTCTGGTGTCTGGTGCTCAGAGTTTTGGTTTTGCTATGTGGTAATCTCTCTGCTCATTGGTTTTTAAATCTAGAGTTTTTCCAAAGAGGATACCAATATTGAAACAAAGTCAGGTAAGGCGATATCAACCTTACCTGTTCTGGAATCCAACCTCTGAACTTAGAGCTACCTCTGCATTTTAGAAGAGCAAAATAAAATGCAAGAAACTGCAATATTTTCCCAATAAAAAACGGTCTATCGAGGTTTGATCACGATCCAAAACTACCAAGTTCTGGTTTCTGGTGCTCAGAGTTTTGGTTTTGCTAATATGTGGTAATCTCTCTGCTCATTGGTTTTTAAATCTCGAGTTTTTCCAAAGAGGATACCAATATTTTTCCACATTGATACCTCCGGTCTTGTAAAGTAAAAAATATTATGTAAAAAAAACTAGTTTTGTACCGTAGAATGGGGTAACTTTGGAGCCGATTGTACCGTTTTTTTTGGACCACTTAACATGAAACAACCAGCCTAAGAGTTACCTCGAAAGGTAGCGCGCGTAACTCTTGTAAGCGCTAAGTCGCGGGTTCTATTCCCGAACCGGGCGAACTTTATTTTAAACAGATAAGGTTAGTTCTCGGAACGGTTGGCTTCCTCCTATCCTGTCTTCCTTCTCCCTTCGCTTTCAGAACTTCCCTCTATCAAACCCCCATATATATCTCCAATTGCACAGATGCCCAAAGCCCATATCAACTGTCAACATGACTGTAGATCAGTGGAATTATAGAATATTGCTCAAAGTTCAACCGTTTCCCCGCGTCCGAAGTTACCCAATGTTACCCTACACAACTCAAATAACCATGACATTGAAAACCAATCCAAACCAAAGCCAATCTGATTGGTTCCTTCATTTTGGGTTGATGACTCATTGCTGTCACATTGATCTGGATGAACTATAGATGTCTTAGGTATTGTAGATTTGTAGAAGACAGATTTTTCCGTGCAATTTTCAAACGAAATCGAAATTACTTGAGACAAGAAGAAGAACACAAACAAACCTTGAAGTTGAAAATATTTACTCCACTCTTCATACCACCCTTCACTCTTCATCCTCTTCACTTCACCCTTCATCTTGAAGATGTTTATGAAGGAGGCTCGACGAGATTAAGTGAAGATTACTTTTCATTTCGACATGATAAACTTTCAGATTAAAAAGTTTAAGAAGCGGAAAAATACAAGATAATTTCTCCTCGCCCCGAACGCTCTCTGGCAAAGTGAGAAATAATTGAGGCGGTTTATTTGGAGAAGGACCTAAAGACGATTTTTTTTAAAGAGGTTTGATAGAGGGAACTGTAATGACCAAGAAGTTCTTATCGGCCCGAAATCGAAGTCGGAATTAAGATAGGATCGGAGAAGGCCAGACGTTCCGATAACGAACCCTATCTGTTTGGGATACAACCCGCAAACGGGTGGGAATCGAACCCGCGACCCGACGCTTACAGAAAATTCATGATTCTTCAACAAATCAAACAAATCAGGAGAGCTCAATCCGGGCTGGACCCTTTTCCCATAAAATCTTTCAATGAAATTCAAGCTGTTAATTCAAGAGGTTGGGTAGGTATATACTTGAATGGCAAACCCTCTTGTAGAATCCTTGCACTTGAAATATTTCAAGATGGTAGCGGACGTGCTGGGAGCAGGGTAGGAGAAGGGTTATACCGTGAAAGGAGAAGCTTAGGAGAAGGGTAGGATACCTCCCAGAGAGGCGGGTGGAGTAACCCTCCCTCCCCTGCTCCTTGGGGGAGTTGAAGTTTCCAAGAATAAATATAAATCTTTGCTGTTAGCAGGCGGTAGTAGGCCCTAAATTGGAATTCTAATGAATCGTTAAATAAATTGGAATTCCAGTATCGAACTTCATTTTAAACAGATAAGGTTAGTTCTCGGAACGGTTGGCTTCCTCCTATCCTGTCTTCCTTCTCCCTTCGCTTTCAGGACGATAAGAAGTAAGAAGTCAGCAGTCCTCAGAAGTTACAGTTCCCTCTACCAAACCCCCATACATCTCCGATTGCACAGATGCCCAAAGCCCATGTCAACTGTCAACATGACTGTAGATCAGTGGAATTATAGAATATTGCTCAAAGTTCAACCGTTACCCCGCGTCCAAAGTTACCCAATGTTACCCTACACAACTCAAATAACCATGACATTGAAAACCAATCCAGACCAAAGTTCAAGCAACCATTTAGACGAGACAAGTGGTAAAGTTACTCTTCATTGGTTCGATGAGAGAAACCAGTCAACCAAATTTTGGTATAGATAAAAAAAAAAAAAAATCTGTCAACATGGGGCCTTTAGTTTTTTTTCCTTATCTTTTGCAAATTGCTTTTATTTTTATTTATTTATATTTAAGAGGTTTAATAGAGGGAAGTGTAACACAACAGATTTTTTTTTCTTGAAAAAAAAAAAATGCTTTTGGTTTGTGTAAATCGGACTCGCGACCTAGCGTTTACAAGGCAGACTACCCTCCAAGGTAACTACGCTAACCGTTCCTCAGCTACCCCAATATGCTCCCCCTAATCCCACCCCTTGGTTTTTGCATTGGCAATAAGTCATGGAAGCTGCATTGCACAAATGCACACTCACAGTTGCACGGTTCATTGCACCACGCTTACCCCTATTTGCAAACTGCTAACACTTGAATAGCCTAGTGCAGTTAGCTAAGGTGTCAAGGTATTGGACTTAGGTATAACTGAAATGGACCTATAACTTGTAACATTGGAATTGGACATACACTGAGAAAACTACAGTTAAAAACCCATAAAAATACGTAGTTTCAGAGAAAAGACATAACTCAAGAATAAATGAATGTTTTACTGCAGTTTTTAGTTGGTTGTAACGAAAAAACTTGGTAAAACCTAGTAACGAAACAACTGCTGCAAAAACAGCGAACAATAAAACAAAAATAAATAACTTACCTCACCAGCCCAATCCGAAAGACATTGTAAAGCAAAACGATGCAGTAATATTTCCAATGATTAATAACAAACATTTTAGGTAGAGATAATTACAAAAAAGATATTAAATAAATTTATATCAGCAAACTAATAATAGATCTTAGGTAGGTATATTTATAAATTTTACTGTTCAGGTAGGTTAGGAACTTAATTTATAAAAGAAACACTGCAGTAAATTGCCGAAATGGTATTTATAGGTCTTCTCCTTGGTTGAACGACGAAAAAACGACTTTGTTAAATGTGAAAACGCTGGGCGGGACTCGAACCCACGACCTAGCGCTTACAAGGCAGACGCAGTTAAAATTAGATTTTATTTTAATATTTGGGGAACTTTGTGACGTCACACAAAGCGTGTTAGAGGATATTCACACGTGTCATGATTTTGACCAAATTAATGTCTACAGATTAACCTGATTAACAAATTTAAATTACACTTCTAAAATCTATAAATTACTTGAATAAACATCTCTATTCTCATTAGAAAAATATCAATATTCTTTAATGGCACATCCACCAAAAATCTCAACTTTTAAAATCTCTGTTACAGCGTTACAGGTAGGTAATGTTTGTAATTACAATTTTTCTTCAGACTTAAATCAGTTAAATAACTCAATCGTAATAATCAATAGTTTAAATCACACTATAATAAATATTAAAAAAAAATAGTTTAAATTAGGAACATTAATACTCAACAGCAATAAGGTTTCAAAAAGAAAAAAAAAAATAATTCAAGAGTAAATTTAACTATTCAATTGAAAAAATAAAACGCTCCAGATCATTAAGGTACTGTGATAAAGTCATTCAAAACAATAAAGCGGTGCTATATTGAACTGTAGAAAATTAGCAATAAAAACTGTTGAAATAGACTGCCTTTCCTGTTAAAATAAAGCACTCTAACTGGAGACAGCTTTAAGCACTCTAACTCAAGACAGCTTTAAGCACTTTAACGTTGTTCACTCTGATCAGACAAATATGGAATAAAACAGGAAAAATTATTTGGAGGGAAAAAATAAAAATAGATTAAATGGATGAACTTGATCTAGACAATTTTCCGAAAAAAAAAAGAAGAAGAAGAAGAAGAAGAAGAAGAAGAAGAAGAAGAAGAAGAAATAGATAGGTAGGTAATTATGCATAAAAAACTGAACAAAAGAAGTAAATTTTAAACAATAATAATACCTAATAATAATAAATCAGGTAGGTAAACAACAAAAGAAAATTAAGATGAACTTTGTATTAAAAAAAAAAAAAGTAACAACAACAAATTAAGGTAAAACTTATGTTACAATAGGATAAATTTACGTTGGAATAGGATTAACAGAGGATTAAGGAGATTAATTCTATCTATCTCAATTGGATGGTTAATCTCACTAGACAATCTTTATCCTAGACTGGTAAAGTACAATGTCAGTGATACGAGTAAGACTGAACTCGGGAACCATTGTTAATCAGTGTTAAGCTCATTGATTCAACGTAGATGAGCGATTCAATTGATTCAATGATCCGTTAAAACTGAATGTGATTCTCGGACCTTCACATCATAGGTATGTATGAACTATTTGCTGAGAGTAAACTATAATAGGATGTGGGATGTGGGACAGAATATTTGCTGAAAGTAGGTACCTAATAACTAATAGGTAGGTACCTAACTATGTACATCTATATAAATAAAAGTGTATATTTGTCTGTACATTGCTTGGAATCGTGAAATTTTTAGTTATTCTTACTCCTTACGCATCCACGATTCCAAATATCACATTAGAAAAATTTGTCTGTCTGTCTGTATGTGTGTGTGGACCTATGTCTGTCTGTTACGCTAAATAGACCTTTGGTTGTTCTCTTTTCACGCAAAAACGGCTCGGCCGATTTTGATGAAATTTTTGTGGTTGTTAAGAAAAGTACTCCGGGTGACAGGCTACTTAAAATTGTCACATTTCATCCTGATTCAAAATGGCGGCGGTTCAAAGTTATGTCTATTATGCTGCACTGTGGGACATGTCAGGGAGCGCGTAGCGCGACCGGGTGTGTGTGTGTGGTGTGATGTGATGGGTGTGTGGTGTGTGTGATGGGTTTGTGTGTGTGGTGGGTGGGTGTGGGTGTGGTGGTCCCGTACAAAGGACGGGTCAACCACTAGTATGTACCTATATGGGATGGGACAGTTTTTATTTCAGGTCTTCTGACATCACTTTTGAGAGTATTTATTCCTTAAGGACCTCTGGTTTAGTTTTTAGAAATACTTAATCAAGGTAGGTCCTTTTGAGCATAGTGTGAAGAAGTATATGTATTATGAATATAGAGCTTCCAGATACGGGTGTGTCTTGTAAAATCGTACAAAGGACGGGTCAACCACTAGTATGTACCTATATGGGATGGGACAGTTTTTATTTCAGGTCTTCTGACATCACTTTTGAGAGTCTTTATTCCTTAAGGACCTCTAGCTGGTTTAGTTTTTAGAAATACCTACTTAATCAAGGTAGATCCTTTTGAGCATAGTGTGAAGAAGTATGTATTATAACTTCGAATGCCAAACATAAAACTAGACAGATAATATTGTTTTAATATTAGCCCTTGTTGAGTCTAGGAGTTCTTAGAATTATCGTGCCATTATTCCAATCAGTATGGAAGAATGTTGAAAAAATATGCCTGTTCCAAAAAAAAAAAAACAAAAAAAAAAAAAAAAAAAAAAAAAATTAGAAAAATAATTGTGGGCAGGTGGGCCAATAAATGGTACGTTTTTTAGGTGGGCGAATAAATGGTACATTTACCCTACATACCTATAGCCTATAGGTATATCTATTGGATTTATCTAAGATTTAGAGGTCTATGAATGGTAGCGATAATAACTTATTCAATCCATAGGTACTAAACCATCACGTGTTATGTTTTGCAAGTCATTTTTACAATCAATTAACTGTACATGGATTGGCTAATTACTAGGTAGGTAAATGTATAGGTACATATACCTACTAGATGTACATAGGTCCTTAGGTACTTAGCTAGGTATAAATAGGTAGATATTATGTAGGTAGGTACTGGTATAGATTAGTATTATAGGTACCTATATACATATACGCATTGACAAGGTGTGACCTCTACCTAGACCTGTTAGTTTTAAAACCCAAAAAAAAAAAAAAAAAAAAAAAAAAAAAAAAAAAAAAATCCATAGGTAGGTACTAAACCATCACGTGTTATGTTTTGCAAGTCATTTTTACAATGAACTGTACATGGATTGGATAATTACTAGGTAGGTAAATGGTGTATAGGTACATATGTATACCTACTAGATATTATGTACATAGGTAGGTCCTTAGGTACTTAGCTAGGTATAAATAGGTAGGTATTATGTAGGTAGGTACTGGTATAGATTAGTATTATAGGTACCTATATATACGCATTGAGAAGGTATGACCTCTACCTAGACCTGTTACTAAATAAAACATTGCCTATTGTCCTCCTAATCTCAATCTTAATGTAGGTACCGGTACTTACCTATTAATTTGTCAGTTTATTTGTATATTACCTGCCTATTGTCCTAATAATCTCATTGCAATCTTAATGTAGGTACCGGTACTTACCTATTAATTTGTCAGTTTATTTGTATATTACCTGCCTATTGTCCTAATAATCTCATTGTACTTATTTGCCAATAAACTATACCTACCTGTTAATTGAGGGGCGCGCAGCAAGAAGGGCAAATGTAGCAAAATCGCGTTTTCGGGAAATCGCATTCAAAGTTTTTCCTACTAATTACAAAATTGTTTGTTTACAAAAGGATTTTTTCGTGTAACTTCGTGAAAAATCGAGATATCGAGATAATTTTTTCTGGGTTGTGTTAGAGAACAAAATTCCGCGTCGAATAAGCCTGTGTACGCAAAAAGGGCAAAAGTCGACTTTTGACCTTCTTGCTGCGCGCCCCTCAATTGTTGTAGACTAGACTATTTGCTTATAAACTGGCTCATTGATCCTAATTTAGGGTTAGATAATAGGGGTAGACCACCTATGGATGTTTGTATACTTAACTGATGGCTGATGGTAGGTACCTAACTATTAAACAGCATGTCAGCAAAACGTATTGAACGTAAGAAGTAAGTTCTAAATTTTAGTTTTATTTCTAGGTACCTATGCAAAAATAATAATAATAATAATAACTAAGTCCATAATAATAATAATAATAATAATAATAATAGGATAATAATACATAGTTAGTAATAATAATGAGATAATAGTATAATAATAATAATATAAATAATAATAATAATAAATAATAATAATAATAATAATAATATAATATAATAAATAATAATAATAATAATTAATGGAATAATAATAGTAATAGTAAAAAAAATAAATAAAATATAAAAGGTTTGATAGAGGGAACTGCAACTGCCAGGGTCTTATCGTATCGAAAGCAAAGAGGAGAAAGCCACAAGAACGAACCTTACAACCTTATCCGTTCAGGATAAAATCCGTCAAACCCGTGACCTGGCGCTTACAAGACAGACGCGCTACCCACCCAGCTAACTGGGCTGGCAATAACATCGATAATAATACATAGGTAGGGTAAGTGTACCATTTATTGGCCCACCTGCCCTCATTTATTTGTTTCTAATTTTTGTTTTATGACTACAATTTTGAAATCACTGGTTTGATAGCAGTCTTTAAGCTCTTTCTTTTGATGAAATTGGATCTTGAAAAAGTTCGTCCAGTTCAGACTTATGTGGCGTAGACCCACAGGTGGGCCAATAAATGGTACGTTTTTTAGGTGGGCGAATAAAAGGTACACTTACCCTATAGTATATAGTAATAACAATAAAATAAAAGACAACAGAGCGTTTTGTATAAATAATAATAACTTTGCTTTGTATTTATTTTGTTTTTTTTAGGTACTACATTAACAGACTGCGAGCAATATGGTACTACGGGAAACTGGAACAAAGAGGGAAGAAGAGGAAGAAGGAGAGAGAGAGAGAGAGAGAGAGAGAGAGAGAGAGAGAGAGAGAGAGAGAAATAGAGGAGAGATAGTACGAGTAGATATTAAGGGAAAAAGAGAAATCTTCTAGAAATGGAAGAATAAAAGGAGTGACAATAAAAGAGGAGAAGGAGGAGAGAGAAAAAGAAGACAAAGAAAAATAGGAAGAGGAGGAGGGAGAAGAATTTCAGAAGATAGTAATAAAAATCTTAATAATAATTTCATTAATACAACTGGCCAGAATTCAAGCCCGTACGAGTTCCCTACTGGAAAGACCAGGGGTTCGAGTCTTGGTAAAAAAAAACTAGGTAAATAAAAATTAAAATAAATAAACAAGTAAGTAAATGAGGTGGAACTCGTTAGAACTCAAAATCAGCAATAATAAAATGTACGATTTTATATTTACATTTACAGTAACAATGTAGGTTGGTTGGGGCAATTTTGAGACATCAACTTTATCTCAAAATTGCACTTGTCTCAAAATAACAGTAAAGAGCAGAAAAAAAGTCAAGAGGTCTCTTTCTTTTCTTGTGACCATTTGACCAACATTGTTTATTTATTTTTATTTATTTGATTACACGCTAAGCATCACGGCCATGTGTGACTGACCAACATTTATCAACAAAGTGTAAAATGTATTTTGTATGATCGCCTGGAAATTTTTTTTTTGATTATGCAACGTGCGTAGCAATAAAGACAATTCTCAGAATCAAAATGTCGGCCATCGATCGATGTCGAC
This sequence comes from Diaphorina citri, assembly GCF_000475195.1. Lineage (NCBI taxonomy): Eukaryota > Metazoa > Arthropoda > Insecta > Hemiptera > Psyllidae > Diaphorina > Diaphorina citri. The sequence continues at coordinate 8,830 of NW_007380115.1, read as the reverse complement.
TGAACCACACTGCCTCGACAACGTAGATTTACCTCATTGATCCACGGCTGGTCAACTATATTTGGACACATCTTTTTTTTTTCAAGAGGTCTGACAGAGGGAACTGTAACTGCTATGGTCTTATCGTCCCGAAATCGAAGAGAGAAGAAAGACAGGATAGGAGAAAGACATCAGGATAAAATCCGCCCCGGGCGGGAATCGAACCCGCGGCCTAGCGCTTACAACTTACAAGGCAGACGCACTACCAACTAAGCTAACTAGGCTGGTCAAAACTTTAACTAAATACTTCTGCTGGTCACATCTGTTCCTGCAACTTTCAAGTATAGTTAGGTAGATAAAGAACTTTTATTATATTGGGAATAAAGGGAGAACGGGCTCTAGTCTTGATTTTAAATCATTACATGAAAGTAAAATCAAAAAATCAAATCAAGAATGATAATAAACTGAATATTAAACAAATTAGGTAGGTACATAGGTACTGATCGAATAAACTACGGGCTAAATAATTCCCGGAGGGACGGACCCAGCTTGTTGATACTGCTCAAAGTGTAAAATGTATTTTGTATGATCGCCTGGAAACTTTTTTGATTATGCAATGTGCGTAGCAATAAAGACAATTCTCAGAATCAAAATGTCAGCAAAATACTTCAGTCAGGTGCTAATTCAAAGAGGATGACGAAAGACCTGTTGGAACGAACAAAGAAGAACTTTCTCCTATCCTGTCTTCCTTCTCTCTTCGATTTCGGGACGATAAGACCATAGCGTTTACAGTTCCCTCTGTCAAACCTCTTAAAAAAAAAAAAAAAAGAAGAAGAAGAATTATCAATATCATACTGGCCATATACTTACGTAAAAAATCACTTTTTCGGACTTTTTTGGCCAGTTGCTTGGTCATGTAAAAAACTTCATTCCTCCATTTTTTTTTCTTTCTTAACAACGGTTTATTTTTTACTGTGCTCTCCAATGATTTGCGATTTAATAACTACCTGTGAATTAATATATCCCCCTGCGATTTAATTTAATTCTACCTGTGAATTAATTTTACTACCTGCGGTTTAAATTCGATCCTGACACCTCGAACTCAAGCTTCTGTTGATTCCGAGACCAATTTTGGCTGATCTCAAGACCAACTTATGTTCAAGACTTGTTGCTGATTCTACTTCATCAATTTCAAACCAAGTCTATTGAGACTTCTGATCTTCAAACTTCTATTAAAGTATTATCTCTGTTCAAACTTCTATTTAAGTCTTCTCTCTGATCTTCAAAACTTTTTTTATTTTTATTTTTAAGCCATAAAAGGCCGAATTCTGGAAGTTTTCGGGTATTTTCGAGCGTTTTTCGGGTACAATTTCAACAAAACTATACATATTAGCTAAGCGTATGGGCGTTCTTGAAACAGGAAAAACATGAGGGTAAATAAATAACACATAGATTCGTATATATCAACATCAATTCTTCCCAAGAAAGCCCGAATTTCGGGAGTTTTTCGGGTATTTTCGAGCGTTTTTAGGGGATACAATTTCAACAAAACTATACATAGCTAAGCGTATGGGCGTTCTTGAAACAGGAAAAACATGAGGGTAAATAAATAACACATAGATTCGTATATATCAACATCAATTCTTCCCAAGAAAGCCCGAATTTCGGGAGTTTTTCGGGTATTTTCGAGCGTTTTTAGGGGATACAATTTCAACAAAACTATACATAGCTAAGCGTATGGGCGTTCTTGAAACAGGAAAAACATGAGGGTAAATAAATAACACATAGATTCGTATATATCAACATCAATTCTTCCCAAGAAAGCCCGAATTTCGGGAGTTTTTCGGGTATTTTCGAGCGTTTTTAGGGGATACAATTTCAACAAAACTATACATAGCTAAGCGTATGGGCGTTCTTGAAACAGGAAAAACATGAGGGTAACTAAATAACACATAGATTCGTATATCGACATCAATTCTTCCCATAAAAGGCCGAATTCTGGAAGTTTTCGGGTATTTTCGAGCGTTTTTCGGGTACAATTTCAACAAAACTATACATATTAGCTAAGCGTATGGGCGTTCTTGAAACAGGAAAAACATGAGGGTAAATAAATAACACATAGATTCGTATATATCAACATCAATTCTTCCCAAGAAAGCCCGAATTTCGGGAGTTTTTCGGGTATTTTCGAGCGTTTTTAGGGGATACAATTTCAACAAAACTATACATAGCTAAGCGTATGGGCGTTCTTGAAACAGGAAAAACATGAGGGTAAATAAATAACACATAGATTCGTATATCAACATCAATTATTCTTCCCATAAAAGGCCGAATTCTGGAAGTTTTCGGGTATTTTCGAGCGTTTTTCGGGTACAATTTCAACAAAACTATACATATTAGCTAAGCGTATGGGCGTTCTTGAAACAGGAAAAACATGAGGGTAAATAAATAACACATAGATTCGTATATCAACATCAATTATTCTTCCCATAAAAGGCCGAATTCTGGAAGTTTTCGGGTATTTTCGAGCGTTTTTCGGGTACAATTTCAACAAAACTATACATATTAGCTAAGCGTATGGGCGTTCTTGAAACAGGAAAAACATGAGGGTAAATAAATAACACATAGATTCGTATATATCAACATCAATTCTTCCCAAGAAAGCCCGAATTTCGGGAGTTTTTCGGGTATTTTCGAGCGTTTTTAGGGGATACAATTTCAACAAAACTATACATAGCTAAGCGTATGGGCGTTCTTGAAACAGGAAAAACACCAGGGGAACACGAAACTCAGGGTGTTCTTGAACGCTTCCCGGAAGTCCCTATTGAAGTACGCATACATGAGGGGGTTGAGGACCGAATTGAAGTAGCCAATCCAGAACAGGATGGTCACTATGTATTCGGGACAGTCGCACGGGGGCCCGCACAGGGTTGAGATGAGGTACCTGCGAACATAAGGAAGTAGAATAGAATAGAATAGAATAGAGTAGAATAGAATAGAATAGAATATACCTTGTTTATACTGCCAAAAGGAGACTGAAAAGTCCCTTTACTCCCGCAGTCTGAACAAGGTCTTATGTATTTGGTACAAGATGTGTATATGGAAGTATTGTATAAGTACAAGTAGATGCCTAGATTACCAGTTTACCCCATCTTTTGAGGCTATTTGCCCTTACAAGTTACAACTAAGCCCCAGAGTGGGCTTTTTGAGTGTGAACTTGTGAAGTAGATTCCTATACAAAGTATGTAACCTACAAAATCACAAGTTTGTACATAATTATTATAACTTTTAAAAAGATCAAACCACACACACTTATTTTGTGGTGTACATCGTATATTTGTAGGCCCTCACAAGGAGAATTGGAGCCCCCGAATGAATAGGTATTAGGTACTGCCTATTTAAAAAAAAAAAAAAAGATGAGTGTTCCACCGCCGTTTTTATTTCGTAGCAATGGAACAACTGCTACATTAGACGCTTGATTAGTGATAGTTGATTACTCACAAAGGAAAATTCTTTGAATGTTTTTTTTAAATTACCTAATGTAGTTGATTTATGTATTTCTAATCCTTCAATCCCTTGGGTGACGAAGGGCCTTTTTGAATGAAGTATGATGTATACTATACATATAGGTATCTAGATTATTTTTTTATATCCTTTAATGAAATGCTTGGTCTACGTAGGGCCTTTGAGAATGATGTAAAATGTAGTTTGATATTCTGTATGCTGTATGAGATAAAAGATCCACAGGGAATGTAAATGAACCACACCTAACTCTAATGATTAATGAGGATAGATAATTCAATGACCCGATGGGTAAAGGATATTCAAAGGCCTAATGAGTTATAATAGGCAAAGACTGGACAGCCCATGAGAATAGGCCAGACCGAAACTATACCTAACCCATGTATGTATGAAATGAATATAGACCAAAGAGAACAGGGTCGCTTTTAGGAAACGAAACTATACTTAACCCATCATGTAGGTAGTTAGCTTAGTTGGTAGTGCATCTGCCTTGTGAGCTTTTTTTTTTTTTTTTTTTTTTTTTTTTTTTTTCAAGAGGTTTGATAGAGAGAACTGAAACTGCTAAGGTCTTATTATCGTCCCGAAATCGATTAAAGACGAAGGACAGGATAGGAGAAAGTCAGCCGTTCCGAGAACAAATCTCATCTGCTTTAAATAAAATCCGCCGCGGGCGTGAATCGAACCCACAACCTATCCTCTTTACTTTGCTAGTTATCTCTATTTTCAGAGATAACTAGAGCTCACAAGGCAGAGGTTAACCTCCAAGCTATAACTAGGCCAGCCATCAGATTTTATTCTCACTCTGTGGTAAGGCCCGGCCATCAGATTTTATTCTAACTCTGTGGTAAGGCCCGGCCATCAGATTTTATTCTCAATCTGTGGTAAGGCCCGGCCTAGATCGAAATATGTATAGTTACCTAGGTACAGTGAAAAATATACAGAAAACATAGAGTGGCCAATTCATATTCAAAACGGCATTTGTTACTAAAAAACCTTTGAAGCCTTAAAACCCTTCCCTTCTCATCCCCCTCTCTCTCTCCTCCTTTTCTCCTCTCCTACACCTCTCTTCCTCCCTTTCAGTTCTCCTCCTCCTTCTTCTCCCCTCAGTTTCTTTTTCTTCCTTGTCTTGTGCCCTTTCATGTCCTACTTTTCCTCTCTTCTTCCTTCCTTCTTTCTCCTTCTTCTCTTCTATTCTTCTTTCTCCTTCTCGTCCTCTCGTTCTCTCCTCTTCTTTTCTCTGCTTTCTCCTACTCACATCCTTCTTCTGTTCCTCCTCTTCCTTTCTTCTTCTTCTTCTGCTTCTTTTCTCTCCTCACATACTTCTCGTTCTACTCCATGCTCTTCTTTTTCTACTCCTCCTCACATCCTTTTTCTTCTCCTCGTTCTTCTTCTTCCCCTCTCTCCTCACATCCTTATTCTTCTTCTTCCTTCTCCTCGACGTCCTCCTCCTTTTTACAAAGGCCTGTTCAAAATTCCGGTCATGTCGGGGGTGAGCCACTAGTTTATTTTGAGGGGCTTTTATTCTGAGTGGGTTTTACTACTGAGCCACTAGTTTATTTTGAGGGGCTTTTATTCTGAGTGGGTTTTACTACTGAGCCACTAGTTTATTTTGAGGGGCTTTTATTCTGAGTGGGTTTTACTACTGAGCCACTAGTTTATTTTGAGGGGCTTTTATTCTGAGTGGGTTTTACTACTGAGCCACTAGTTTATTTTGAGGGGCTTTTATTCTGAGTGGGTTTTACTACTGAGCCACTAGTTTATTTTGAGGGGCTTTTATTCTGAGTGGGTTTTACTACTGAGCCACTAGTTTATTTTGAGGGGCTTTTATTCTGAGTGGGTTTTACTACTGAGCCACTAGTTTATTTTGAGGGGCTTTTATTCTGAGTGGGTTTTACTACTGAGCCACTAGTTTATTTTGAGGGGCTTTTATTCTGAGTGGGTTTTACTACTGAGCCACTAGTTTATTTTGAGGGGCTTTTATTCTGAGTGGGTTTTACTACTGAGCCACTAGTTTATTTTGAGGGGCTTTTATTCTGAGTGGGTTTTACTACTGAGCCACTAGTTTATTTTGAGGGGCTTTTATTCTGAGTGGGTTTTACTACTGAGCCACTAGTTTATTTTGAGGGGCTTTTATTCTGAGTGGGTTTTACAACTGAGCCACTAGTTTATTTTGAGGGGCTTTTATTCTGAGTGGGTTTTACTACTGAAAGCCACTAGTTTATTTTGAGGGGCTTTTATTCTGAGTGGGTTTTACTACTGAAAGCCACTAGTTTATTTTGAGGGGCTTTTATTCTGAGTGGGTTTTACTACTGAAAGCCACTAGTTTATTTTGAGAGGCTTTTATTCTGAGTGGGTTTTACTACTGAAAGCCACTAGTTTATTTTGAGGGGCTTTTATTCTGAGTGGGTTTTACTACTGAAAGCCACTAGTTTATTTTGAGGGGCTTTTATTCTGAGTGGGTTTTACTACTAAAAGCCACTAGTTTATTTTGAGAAGCTTTTATTCTGAGTGGGTTTTACTACTGAAAGCCACTATTCTGAGGGGCTTTCACGCCTATTTGATCTCAAAGGTAAAAGTTCCACTGATTCACTTTATCCACTAGAAGAGCAATAAGCTTCATTCCACTTACCTACATCTTCATTTTCAATTAAAAATCAAATCTAACAGAAAAAAAATAATATTTCCTATAATAGCTTTATCCTTTCTCTCTCTTACTTTTTTCTACGTATTGTTATCTCTCTCTCTTTTCTCCCTCTCTCTCTCTCTCTCTTCTCCCTCTCTCTTTCTTTTCTCCCTCTCTCTCTCTCTTTTCTCCCTCTCTCTTTCTTTTCTCCCTCTCTCTCTCTCTTTTCTCCCTCTCTCTCTTTTCTCCTTCTCTCTCTCTTCTCCCTCTCTCTCCCTTTCTCTCCCCCTCTCTCTCTCTCCTTTTCCCTTTTTATTTTGTCCTTTTGAATAATGTAGTTGATTTATGTACTTCTAATCCTTTAATCCCTGGGGTGACGTAGGGCCTTTTCGAATGAAGTATGTATACATATAGGTACTTATCTAGATTTTTTTTTTTTACATATATCCTTTATTCTTTAATGAAATGCTTGGTCTACGTAGGGCCTTTGAGAATGATGTAAAATGTAGTTTGATATGCTGTGTAAAATGTATGCTGTATGTAAAATGTATATGCTGTATGAGGTAAAAGATCCACAGGGAATCTAAATGAACCACACCTAACTCTAATGATTAATGCTTTTTTCCATCCTTCTTTTTACTTTGCTTTTTTCCATCCTTCTTTTTACTTTGCTTTTTTCCATCCTTCTTTTTACTTTGCTTTTTTCCATCCTTCTTTTTACTTTGCTTTTTTCCATCCTTCTTTTTACTTTGCTTTTTTCCATCCTTCTTTTTACTTTGCTTTTTTCCATCCTTCTTTTTACTTTGCTTTTTTCCATCCTTCTTTTTACTTTGCTTTTTTCCATCCTTCTTTTTACTTTGCTTTTTTCCATCCTTCTTTTTACTTTGCTTTTTTCCATCCTTCTTTTTACTTTGCTTTTTTCCATCCTTCTTTTTACTTTGCTTTTTTCCATCCTTCTTTTTACTTTGCTTTTTTCCATCCTTCTTTTTACTTTGCTTTTTTCCATCCTTCTTTTTACTTTGCTTTTTTCCATCCTTCTTTTTACTTTGCTTTTTTCCATCCTTCTTTTTACTTTGCTTTTTTCCATCCTTCTTTTTACTTTGCTTTTTTCCATCCTTCTTTTTACTTTGCTTTTTTCCATCCTTCTTTTTACTTTGCTTTTTTCCATCCTTCTTTTTACTTTGCTTTTTTCCATCCTTCTTTTTACTTTGCTTTTTTCCATCCTTCTTTTTACTTTGCTTTTTTCCATCCTTCTTTTTACTTTGCTTTTTTCCATCCTTCTTTTTACTTTGCTTTTTTCCATCCTTCTTTTTACTTTGCTTTTTTCCATCCTTCTTTTTACTTTGCTTTTTTCCATCCTTCTTTTTACTTTGCTTTTTTCCATCCTTCTTTTTACTTTGCTTTTTTCCATCCTTCTTTTTACTTTGCTTTTTTCCATCCTTCTTTTTACTTTGCTTTTTTCCATCCTTCTTTTTACTTTGCTTTTTTCCATCCTTCTTTTTACTTTGCTTTTTTCCATCCTTCTTTTTACTTTGCTTTTTTCCATCCTTCTTTTTACTTTGCTTTTTTCCATCCTTCTTTTTACTTTGCTTTTTTCCATCCTTCTTTTTACTTTGCTTTTTTCCATCCTTCTTTTTACTTTGCTTTTTTCCATCCTTCTTTTTACTTTGCTTTTTTCCATCCTTCTTTTTACTTTGCTTTTTTCCATCCTTCTTTTTACTTTGCTTTTTTCCATCCTTCTTTTTACTTTGCTTTTTTCCATCCTTCTTTTTACTTTGCTTTTTTCCATCCTTCTTTTTACTTTGCTTTTTTCCATCCTTCTTTTTACTTTGCTTTTTTCCATCCTTCTTTTTACTTTGCTTTTTTCCATCCTTCTTTTTACTTTGCTTTTTTCCATCCTTCTTTTTACTTTGCTTTTTTCCATCCTTCTTTTTACTTTGCTTTTTTCCATCCTTCTTTTTACTTTGCTTTTTTCCATCCTTCTTTTTACTTTGCTTTTTTCCATCCTTCTTTTTACTTTGCTTTTTTCCATCCTTCTTTTTACTTTGCTTTTTTCCATCCTTCTTTTTACTTTGCTTTTTTCCATCCTTCTTTTTACTTTGCTTTTTTCCATCCTTCTTTTTACTTTGCTTTTTTCCATCCTTCTTTTTACTTTGCTTTTTTCCATCCTTCTTTTTACTTTGCTTTTTTCCATCCTTCTTTTTACTTTGCTTTTTTCCATCCTTCTTTTTACTTTGCTTTTTTCCATCCTTCTTTTTACTTTGCTTTTTTCCATCCTTCTTTTTACTTTGCTTTTTTCCATCCTTCTTTTTACTTTGCTTTTTTCCATCCTTCTTTTTACTTTGCTTTTTTCCATCCTTCTTTTTACTTTGCTTTTTTCCATCCTTCTTTTTACTTTGCTTTTTTCCATCCTTCTTTTTACTTTGCTTTTTTCCATCCTTCTTTTTACTTTGCTTTTTTCCATCCTTCTTTTTACTTTGCTTTTTTCCATCCTTCTTTTTACTTTGTTTTTTTCCATTCTATTTTTACTTTCTATTATTTTCCATCATAATCCAAGTACCTATGTAGACTATGTACCTATTTATTTTCTTCAATCAGTAAGCCACGTGAGAGTAGTGTGTTTCTACGTTAAGAAGTAGGTATTATTACAAAAAAACCTACTAATGAAGTAGGTATATCCATTCAACAAGTAAACAGAAGGACTGA
>NW_007380114.1:0-30678 GCF_000475195.1 Diaphorina citri | reverse complement strand
TTTTAAAGTCTTAAATCTAGTTGCCAAGTTTTTTTTTGCCATGTAGGTCAATCCATGTAAGAACAATGTTTCTCTAATTTCTATGGCTACACCCACATTTTGTAAAATATATGATATATGATAGACTGTCCCATTATGAGCTAGGTTATCTATCAGTTGAAAAAAGAAGAAAAAAATGTATTCTCACATTCAATTTTTTTACAGGTTACGGAGCAATTTCCAGATGATATAGAAGCCTGGATAGAACTAGCCCAGATTCTGGAGCAATCGGACTTACCAGGATCCTTACAGGCTTACAAGACAGCTATGAAAATCCTAAGCGACAAGGTTCAGGCTGACATTCCTCCTGAGATTTTGAACAATGTTGGATCTCTACATTACAGGTGAGTTTCACCATCATTTTTATTTTAGCAATGAAAATAGCAATGAAAACTTCTACATTAGACTTGTATGGTCTGTGTCATTAAATTAAATTAATTATAGATGTTTTTACGCCTAGAATCAGGTGAAGGGCCCCTTCACTCCCTTCACCTGAATAGCCGCCCCTGATAAAATGTAATGATATTATCATGCCAGTTTCAAGTGAGTAACGTTGCTTTCAGCTCTATAGATTTTCTCTCATTTTGTCACCCTCTCTATGGGTTTGTTCCTGTCCTACCGAATAGGCTCTCAAAAGAGCCTATTCGGTAACCTACGGAGCAACCAAAGACATTTTGTTCTTTACAAGAGGTCTGTTTTTCGTTCCGACGTAAGTGTGATGCAAACCCGACGTGTGTTTTTCATTCCACTTCCCCTACTTATTTAGCATCAACGCTGTGGTCTTAAATCCCTGATGCGAGTCTCGAGTAGCTTCAGGTTCCGCCATATTGTAATTGTATTGAGGGAAATAATTTGGTGAGTTGTAGTCTTTTTATGCTGGATGTTGACCATAGGACATTGGCCTTTAAGGGTCAAGCCACTGTTTTTGGTCAACAAAATGACGTCACATTCACCTATTTTTAAGAACTTTAAAGAAATAGCAAAGGTTGAGTGCGAAATTTATAGCCAAAAGCAATCAGCCCATCTGTCATCCCAGGGCTGATTGAGAGACGACGAAAAACGCCGACCCCATATGAGCACGGGATTATTGTAATTGTATTGAGGGAAATGAAAAAAATGTTTCGTAATTTCTCCACTAGATGTCATCATGTTTGTTGAATTTCCACATTTTACACCCACTCCTGACGCAGAGTGAACGTCAAGTTGACACCACATCAATGTGGCGTAGGAATGAAAAACAGACCTAAGGACTCAGCTAAACACACCTCTTGGGTGCTGAATAGGAATGTGGTCATGTGGAAGCTGTATCCACTATGAATACATACAATTGCCATTTTTCTCCATTGTCTCAGGGTATTTTTTTTAATGGTGGGATTTATAGCAAAATTCCCACAAAAATCTCGTCCTCAACACGCTCCCCTGTGCCAGATCCGACCATTCCATTCATCATTTATTCATTTCTGAATCAATTTTTTTGATAATTTTTGATCTTTTCTTTTTTTCTCTTTCTTGGTGGCTTTTATTTGAATAGTCTAGAACTGGAGATTATCAAGATTCTGGAGAAATAAGCCATACACCTACATCAATGCCATGCCAGTTTCAAGTGAGTATAACATTGCTTTCAGCTCTATAGATTTTCTCTCATTTTGTCACCCTCTCTATGGGTTTGTTCCTGTCCTGCCAATCTCAAAAGAACCTATTCGGTAACCTACGGAGCAACCAAAGACATTTTGTCCTTTACAAGGACTCAGCAGCTAAACATACCTCTTGGGTACTGAATAGGAATGTGGTCATGTGGAAGCTGTATCCACTATGAACATATACAATTGCCATTTTTCTCCATTGATATTGTCATTTTTTCTTAATATTTTAATCTCTTATAAATTTCAGGCTGATGATCATTGATAACATGGCATAAATTGTGACATGATAGTGTGATTGATCACCTGATCTTTTTCAATTCAAAAAGTAATCATGCAGAAAGGTGAAGCTCCTGTTGTTCCACGTAAAAATAAAAACACCCAGCCTCTGGTAAGATGTTAAAATTGAGAGGATCTCATTACCTTATTTGTATTCAATCAACCTTAATATCAGAAGTAATCCTATAAAAAAAAAAGTTATGATGTAATGAACTTGTAGATTCCAGGTTATGATGATGACTCAGATCAGCAGATCACAGAAAATAAACTATTGAAAATATTGCATACTCTATTTAATATTTTGGTAATTATTCAGAAGCCATGACAATGAAAAAGAAAGCTCCTTTTTCTGTTTAACCAAACCTTATAATAACACTGGTCACTGCTCATTTGTGACAGCTCCTTTTTGTAGCAATTTTTCATTGTCATGGCTTCTGAATTAGTACCAAAGAAAATTGTAGGAATGTCTTTGCTGATGGTAAGGTGCTAGGTCTTTACCAAGTTCCTGGAACCAAAACCAAAGAATCTGAAGATGATGTGTGAGGGGACTACAAGAACAAAAACAACTGAAGGAAATGTACTGAATTTGCTGATACCTACGCTGGAAATGGATGTTTAGTACCTATCTGTAATGCCGGGTCCACACATATGTAATGTAGCATAAACATGTTAACGCAAGTGCCTTACATGTATAAAAATTGACTAGTGTGGATGGGATAGAAGCACTCAAGTGAATGCTCACCACACACTTGCCTCGAATCTATGATGTTGTCGGTTTTCTAGTGATCTTGTTTGATGTTTGATACAGACGTGTTACACAAGTGTGGACGGGTTTCTGAACATTGAAGTGAGCACTATGATAACCTTGAAGAATGGAGCACTTGGTGAACACACGCAAGCACTGAGCCCACAAATGGTACTGTACCATGCTTGCAATTACATTACAACATGTTACATTATGTTAGTGTGGACCCGGCATAAGAGATCTCTTCAAGATCTATTAGGTACCTATCACTATCACTTCAACATGAAGAGGGAAACCCGGAGAGGATTCTGGGTGAAGGTTCGGGCTGTACGGCCATGGACAAGGTGTATCACATTAGTTTCCTTGATATTGTTGTGTCTCGAGTGGCACAGTTATCTTTTCCATTTTTATTGCTGAGGAGTAGTGATCTAACAACACATACAGTGTCGTTATTTTCACAAGTACATTGCAGTTTCACTATGGCATGAGTCTGTAAGAAAAACAATAATACAAAGTTAGATTTTGAGGCTCTAAAAATAAGATATTATTTCCAGGTGAATGTTGCAAATGTGGGGAGAGGATTCTGGGTGAAGGTTCAGGCTGTACGGCCATGGACAAGGTGTATCACATTAGTTGCTTCACGTGTGATCACTGCGCTGTACAACTGGAGGGCAAACCGTTCTACATCATAGAAGGTCACGCCTATTGCGAACAAGGCTATTTGGTGAGTTGTAGTCTTTTTATGCTGGATGTTGACCATAGGACATTGGCCTTTAAGGGTCAAGCCACTGTTTTTGGTCAACAAAATAACGTCACATTCACCTATTTTTAAGAACTTTAAACAGGGAGTATACCAGCCTGAATTTCCTTTGCTAAAGAAATACCAAAGGTTGAGTGCGAAATTTATAGCCAAAACCAAATGTCAGCCCATCTGTCATCCCAGGGCTGATTTGATTTCGGGACGATATCGTGTAATCGTCCATACCACTGTAATCTCCTCTCCTCAATCTTCCTTGACACTTCGGTTACTTTTATCCTATTCCTTATGACTTCATCCCTGATCCTGTTTTTTTTTTCGAGTTCGAGTTGGATCGGTGTGGAATCTCGGTTATCTTTTAAATAAAATCGCCATGTAAACAAAAATTTCAAAAAACAAAAAATGAAATGTAAAGTTTTGGAAAAATCAAAGGTAAAGTGCAAAAAAAGTGAAAAGTGTATTAAAATCAATTTAAATGGATATAATCTCTGGGTTATTTCCTCAAATAATCAGTAAGGATTAAGTTCAAATTACAAGTATGAGACTGTAATTGCAGTATAATTATTATTACTTTCATAAAGTGTTGATCACATACTAGTGCAATCATGAATGATGACTACGATGACGAGCAGACACACCGATGGGATCAGGACATGGTGGATGTTGACTCAGATGGGGGTGATGATCCCATGGAAAACCCACAGGAAGTACTCAATGAATGCCTGGAGAAATTTAGCACTCCCGATTACATTATGGAACCAGGTATATTCTCCCAGCTCAAACGTTACTTCCAGGCTGGAGGTAATCCAGAGCAGGTTATTGAGTTGCTTTCCCAAAATTACAAAGCTGTTGCTCAAATGGCAAATCTTGTTGCTGAGTGGCTCATCCTAGGAGGAGTCAATGTAACTGAAGTCCAAGCAATGGTAGAAAATCATTTGAAGGACATGATTTTAAAAACATTTGATCCCAAGAAAGCTGACACTATTTTTACTGAAGAAGGAGAAACACCTGCCTGGTTGACAGAAATGGTATGTTAAAGTGTAAAACCTAATAGTCACCAAACCTAGGTAGTACATAACAAAGCAGCAGTTCCCAACCTTTTTTTTTTTTTTTGCCCTCGTACCCCTTAGGTACCTATCCGGGTTCAATCTCACATACCCCTCCCAACCACACCATCATAATGAGTACTGGGTACCCTTACCTAGGTTGACATGTACCAATTTTTCTTCTTGGGGGGAAAGAGTGTTTTACCACCGTTTTTATTTCGTAGCAATGTTCCATTGCCTCTCATCAGATGGGCAAGAAGAGACACAATACTTCTTATTTAGGTTCTGGGCCAGCACAAGAACACCAGAAAGTAACACGTAGAAATATTTGCAATCAAAAAACAAGTACAAATATTTTGTCAATGGTGGGAATAGAAGATGGGACCTGCAGCATGGCAAGCAAGCACGTTACCACTGGTCTAACCATACCCCTGTTCTTTTACTTCAAGGGAGAGGGGGTAGGTACTTACCCCCACAACTTGACAAAAAGGAATCAAACGTAAACTGTGCCACAGGCAATTGTTTCCCCAAAATGATGTCCTCAAGTCTATTTGAAATCAATCCTTGAAGTAAAAATCCAGTACCTTTTTAAAATCCGCCCCGGGCGGGAATTGAACCCGCGGCCTAGCGCTTACAAGGCAGACGCACTACCAACTAAGCTAACTAGGCTGGCATACAGCCACTTTAATTGGGAGTTGGTTAGCTTGAATAACTTGGAGAGTATTTCATCTGCCTTGTAAGCGCTAGGTTGCGGGTTCGATTTATCGATTTCCGCTTGGGGCAAAATTTATTATTAACCAGACACCCAAGGTAATTTCTTGGAAAGGCTAGCTTTCTCTCTTCGATTTCGGGACGATATCGTGTAATCGTCCATACCACTGTAATCTCTTCTCCTCGATCTTCCTTGACACTTCCGTTACTTTTATCTTATGACTTCATTCCTAATCCTATCCAACCTCGTTTTTTTGTCTGCCATTACTCTTTTTTTTTACAAAATACCTAAGTACTCCCAAGCCAGTAGAATTTATCACTCTTCAATTATTCTGGGTGGTGAGTAGAACAATGCAAATGTTTGAAAGTATTTGGAAAACTCACTTTTTAAACATAGTAGATTGTAATAATTTTCACAAGGTGTTTTGACTTGTACCAGTGTTTGAGGTAGATCAGTAGACTTGGATTCCTTCTCAAGATCAGAACTGAAAGTGAAAAAACAGAAACAATATTATCAATGACTGAACGAAGTAGGGTCCAACCGAGTTTGAACTCTACAATTTTGCACTAAGCATTGAGTATGTCAATTACTTTCCCCATATAACTCAGGAATAGTTTATCAAATTATACTTAAACTTGCCAGCCTAGTTATCTTGGTTGGTAGCACATCTGCCTTGTAAGTGCTAGGGCACAGATTCAATTCCTGTCTTCCTTCTCTGATTTCAGGATGATGAGACTTTGGCAGTTGCAGGTAACTCTGACATTCTTCAAAAAAAAACTTGAATTTTCAACAAACATTCCCCACATTAAGGAAATTTTGTCAATACATTTTGGTCCCACTTGGCTCTTTTCATGAATTGACTCTTGAACATGAGTGGCATCAACTTGAAGATGATAAAAAGATTTACCAATGTTGGCCAGTGCATTTTTCCTCAGTAGACTTTGTTGTTGAACCTAAAGGAACTTATGGTAGAAGGATAACTGAAATACTCACCATGCAATAACAATAAGGAAACTTCTGCAGGTTTGCTGGCTTTTGGCTTTTTTTTAACTTTCCTCTTCTCTACTCTCTAGATCCGATTTGGTTATTGGTTTGTAGTATATTATTTTAATATTCTAGTCCAGATTCCAGATTCTGTTTCTGATTCTGAACTTTAACGGCGCTGTTGCCAAACTTCCACTTCTCTCCATCTGATGAGCGATTTTTTTTTTTTTTCACCAACAATCAAAGTCAGGGGCCTCTGAAATCTCACAACTCTGTTCTTGTCTGCAGGAAAATTTCTTATACCCATGATATGCAGTTGATCTAACAAAGCCATTGTGTTTGTTTTTGGTGTTGATCTTGATATAAAGTTGCAATTCAAAAATTATGGTGGAACTGTTTAGATTAGAGCAGGGGGGAAAAAGTGGTTAAAGTCACATATTTTATTTTAACACTTAAGATGAGTCACATTTGAAAAGTTAGCACTTTTAGAGCTACAGGAAGATACAATCCCCAAGTTCTGAAAGACTGTTGGTCTTGTTATGTAAATTGACAAGTACTTCAGTGACCCAATTAACAAAGGATATATGTAGCATCACATCCCATCACATGGTATATTTTTCTATATTGTGCAAGGAGAGTGGATCCCAATGAAGTGTGGGATGAGAGCTCCTTTGTGGCCTGTGGTTATCCCACAACATTGGCTCAAACCTGATCTGATCAGTTTTTTGGGAAGAGGTTGCTCTTCAACACAAGCGATAGTTCAAAATCTATTTATGGAATCACTTACCATTCATTTCAGGATATATTCAATCAAAAAACCAGAGAAAAAACTACTTATTTTAGACGTAGAAGAAGAAAAGAGGAAAATTCATTTTTTTGCCTGCTTTTCGCGAGATTCGAGATTGCGAGGGAAAAACAAGTCCATTTTGAAAAAATCAAGAGCGCATGCGCTATTGCGCTCATGAATCAAGGAGGTAAAAAAGCAGTGGATAAAAGCAAAAAAAGTGAAGCCCAATATTTTACAGTGTTGCCGGTCTACCTGTCTTATTCAAGACAAAAAAAATCTGATATTTTTCATTTTCCATTTCACCATTGAGACCATTCATCATTTCATTTCTGAATCAATTTTTTGATAATTTTTGATCTTTTCTTTTCTTCTCTTTCTTGGTGGCTTTTATTTGAATAGTCTTGAACTGGAGATTATCAAGATTCTGGAGAAATAAGCCATACACCTACATCAATGCCATGCCAGTTTCAAGTGAGTATAACAACCTTATAATATCACTGGTCACTGCTCATTTGTGACAGCTCCTTTTTGTAGCAATTTTTCATTGTCATGGCTTCTGAATTAGTACCAATATTTTCCATGGCTAGTGTGAAATATGAAGTGCTATTCTGTAATTCTGGAGTATAACATTGCTTTCAGCTCTATAGATTTTCTCTCATTTTGTCACCCTCTCTATGGGTTTGTTCCTGTCCTGCCAATCTCAAAAGAACCTATTCGGTAACCTACGGAGCAACCAAAGACATTTTGTCCTTTACAAGGACTCAGCAGCTAAACATACCTCTTGGGTACTGAATAGGAATGTGGTCATGTGGAAGCTGTATCCACTATGAACATATACAATTGCCATTTTTCTCCATTGATATTGTCATTTTTTCTTAATATTTTAATCTCTTATAAATTTCAGGCTGATGATCATTGATAACATGGCATAAATTGTGACATGATAGTGTGATTGATCACCTGATCTTTTTCAATTCAAAAAGTAATCATGCAGAAAGGTGAAGCTCCTGTTGTTCCACGTAAAAATAAAAACACCCAGCCTCTGGTAAGATGTTAAAATTGAGAGGATCTTATTACCTTATTTGTATTCAATTAACCTTAATATCAGAAGTAATCCTATTAATCATGCAGAAAGGTGAAGCTCCTGTTGTCCCACGTAAAAATAAAAACACCCAGCCTCTGGTAAGATGTTAAAATTGAGAGGATCTCATTACCTTATTTGTATTCAATCAACCTTAATATCAGAAGTAATCCTATAACTCTGGTAAGATGTTAAAATTGAGAGGATCTCATTACCTTATTTGTATTCAATCAACCTTAATATCAGAAGTAATCCTATAAAAAAAAGTTATGATGTAATGAACTTGTAGATTCCAGGTTATGATGATGACTCAGATCAGCAGATCACAGAAAATAAACTATTGAAAATATTGCATACTCTATTTAATATTTTGGTAATTATTCAGAAGCCATGACAATGAAAAAGAATATGATGTAATGAACTTGTAGATTCCAGGTTATGATGATGACTCAGATCAGCAGATCACAGAAAATAAACTATTGAAAATATTGCATAGGTACACTATTTAATATTTTGGTAATTATTCAGAAGCCATGACAATGAAAAAGAGAGCTCCTTTTTCTGTTTAACCAAACCTTATAATAACACTGGTCACTGCTCATTTGTGACAGCTCCTTTTTGTAGCAATTTTTCATTGTCATGGCTTCTGAATTAGTACCAACATTTTCCATGGCTAGTGTGAAATATGAAGTGCTATTCTGTAACTCTGTATTTATTTATTTTACTAATGACCATGTAATGCTTTTCACCCACCATGTCAGGTACCAAAGAGTTATCCATTGAAGAATGGACGATGTGAACCTTCGTATTCATCTCCTCTGCAAACCAATGTATCAGACAGGCGAATTCCACCCACCAGTCACATATACTGTAATATTCCAGCCCCAGAGTACTCAGGTAAAATAAACACTATCGCTTTAACATGGACTTTAGAAATTACAGTCATTCTAACACATTATGTTTGTGTCAAAGCCCAAAATAACATCCTTCCCAGGCACCAAGATTTGTAGTAAATGGACAGTCATTAAATAATAATAAAAAAAAAGCTTAGGTAGGTACGTACATCATAACTTTCTGCTGATGCTGATTCTTTAGACCCAATTGCTACAAAATTGAAAAAAAAAAAAATAATAATAATAATAAAATGTTTTTAACTGTTTCAATTACCTCAATAAATGGACGAGTTATAGCAAATTAAAAATGAAAAAATCCTTAAGGGTGTCGATGACTGGGTGTTTTACCTTAATAATAATTAAAAAAAAAATGTTTTTAACTGTTTTCTCTACAATCTCTTACAGAGTCCTCTTTGCCAGAACCTGAGGAAGAATTTCCCCCACCTCCCTCCCCCGTGAGCTCAAGTTATTCAGAATTAAGACGAGCAGCACAGTACCAGCAAGACTATGCCACCTATGGGCCTTCCTCACAGGCAAGTGTATGAAAATGGACATGTGGGAAACAAGAAAAAAAATCTGCGTTTACTGTGGAATGAAGTCATAGTAAAAAAAAACTTGTGTTTATAATCTCATTTTCTTCTTCATTATTCTAAGTGGGTGGGTGTGGAATCAATCCCAGCATAAAAATATATGTATCTTCTTTTTCTCTTAGAATTTGACCATAATAATTTAATAATAGAGCTCTAAGGGTAAGATAAGTACAAGTTGTGCTTGATTTAAACTGTCAGCTTAGAACAAGTTGACCTATTTTATCAGTTCAAGCTTTAAGTAGTGAATGCCTCCAGTATTTACCTCACCTAATTAGTGGTTTCCTCACACTACTGAGACCAATTTATTGTTGATGAAATATAAGAAAAAAGGGCTCCCTGGAAGGAACTGACGATAAAACACCAATCATATTTAAGTAGGAAAAGGCTAGGAAGAAGAAGATATAATATGTATGTTGCAAATGTCAGGTTCTTTGACCATTAGGCCATTATTCCTCTTGCATCCCAATATTTCCCTACAATGTGTATTTATGTACAATAAAATTTTGTGTATTTATGTACAATAAAAATAAAATAAATCTACTTAAATCTAAATTTAATGTCATTGCTAGCTTCCAAGATAGGACAGAAGTTTAGGTGTGAAGAGTTCATAGGGGCATTCAAGGAACATAAAAGACAGATAGGACAGTCTTTGATATTGATTTGTGGAGGTGTTGAGCCAGACGGATGTAAGAAAATCAAGTCATATGTACAATTGTACATTAAATCATAACCTAATCCTGTTTCTCTTCTCTTCAGAGCTCAAGCATGTATGAGTCAATATACGAGCCCATCAACCCACGTCCTCCGAGTGACCTATCATCCCGGTCTAACTACTCGCTGTACTCTTCCAACATTCCCCCTCCCGAAGCAGAGGTAGACGCTCTGACTGATCTCTTGGTACATTCCCTAGACACGTCCTCTGAGTCAGACCTTTTTGGTGAGTAAACTAGAGATGAAAACAGATATTGAGAAAAAACAAAGGAAGATGGGAAAAAAATTGAAAATAATAAAAAATACAAGGACAGAATTTGGTGGAGAGCCTACTTAGCTTGGTTGGTAACTTGGTAACGCGTCTGCCTTGTAAGCGCTAGGCCGCGGGTTCGATTCCCGCCCGGGATATTTTATCATGAATGGATAAGGTTCGTTCTCGGAACGGCTGGCTTTCGCCTATCCTGTCTTCCTTCTCTCTTCGATTTCGGGACGATAAGACGATAGCAATTATAGTTCCCTCTGTCAAACCTCTTTAAAAGTTTCAGCGTTGGCATCCAAGGTCCTTCCCTGTGTCGGAAGAACAGCAGGTCTCCGCTTCCATTGATAATGATCTCTATGTGGTCATGAAGACACTGTAAACAGGTATGAGTCATAAACTACTCTTTTCAGGGCATTACTCAGTTGATGGAATGGGATGGGCATGCTACCTCTGGTATAGACCACACGGGTCATGACCATACCTGAAATAACATGTCTTTTATAGCATTTTAAAAAAAGTAAAAACGAACCTAAAAAAGAAAAAAAAAAATGTTATACAGGGTGGGGCGCGGCAATTTTCTTTTTTGAAACAACGATTAAAAAAATCTGTGATGCTTTCTTGACTTCTGTTGACTTCAGCCTTCAGGTAGCCCCATAAAACCCCGAGAAGGACACCATAACGAAGACGAAACGCGCGAATATATGTCTTTCTTGGGTAATATAGTGTCCAAGTATTTATCTAAACAGGGATATTGTTCTAAAATTTTAGTCCTAATGCCTTTTTGAACCGATGATTTCAATTGTTGGACACCTGATATACTTTCTTTCTCATCAAATCTGAAACCAAGAACATGGATAGTTTCAATGAATATAAAGTAGGTTACTATTAGACTCATTTGAAAAATAACTTTCTACATAAAATGCTTTTTGCTGCTTTGATAAAATAATTTTGAGCACTGAACTAAATCGAAACATAGATTTCCATCTTTTTTGAATCAGCTGAACTTGTCATAACTTGTCTAATTACAAGTGCGGCTGCGCACTGGACGTTTCAAAAAAGGAAATTGCCGCGCCTCATCCTGTACAATAACATTGAATTTCCAGGTGAATGTTGCAAATTTAATGTGGTGAGAGGATTCTGGGTGAAGGTTCAGGCTGTACGGCCATGGACAAGGTGTATCACATTAGTTTTATATGAACCGATGATTTCAATTGTTGGACACCTGATATACTTTCTTTCTCATCAAATCTGAAACCAAGAACATGGATAGTTTCAATGAATAGGTATAAATTATGTATGTTAAAGTGTAAAACCTAATAATCACCAAACCTAATGTTTGAAAGCATTTGGAAAACTCACTTTTTAAACATAGTAGATTGTGATAATTTTTACAAGGTGTTTTGACTTGTACCAGTGTTTGAGGTAGATCAGTAAACTTGGATTCCTTCTCAAGATCAGAACTGAAAGTGAAAAAACAGAAACAATATTATCAATGACTGAACGAAGTAAGGTCCAACCAAGTTTAAGTATCAACAGGGAAAAAAACCAAGCAAAAGTCATTCAATAAAGATGACTTGAAAACAACTATTCAAGCTATTGAAAAAGTACACTCAATATGCAATAGTAGCAAGAGCTCAAATGAACTTATTGCAGAAATAACAACATTATTTCATTGTATCCGCTACCCTGTTGTGTCAGTAGGAGTTATTAGATGGGTAGAGTGTACAGTCACAGAACCAAGCTACTTCAAACTTTGCACAGAGCACACTCCCACTCATCTAGCTCTGCTTGATGAAGTAGTCACATGTCACACCTTTCTTCACCATAAAGTCTTGCAACTATTCATAGAGTTATTTGAATCCAAACAGGACGAGTTGGAGATCTTGGTGCAGTTGGAAATGAGAAAAATGTTATTAGATAGAATGGTGAATCTACTTTGTCGGGGGTGTGTGGTACCAGTAGTTAAGTATGTAAAGCAGTGCTGGCAGAGAGGAGATACAGATATTTCCTTGATCAGATATTTTGTTACTGAAGTTTTAGAAGCTATAACTCCACCCTATACTCCAGAGTTTGTTCAACTATTTCTGCCTATTGTAGAGAATGATGAGATTACCGGCACTATGAGAGGAGATGGTGAAAATGATCCTGTGTCAGAGTTTATTGTGCACTGCAAGGCACATTTTGTATCACAGAATAATTGAGCAATCCTCATATTTTATGGAATCATTTATTAGAGGATAAGATTAAAGGTGTCTTATCAAATCTCAGTTCAAGTTACTCTTTGAGCATGTACCTATTTATTTTATGAATTTACATAGTTTATGGCATTATAATGTTTGTATCTATGAGTATGTATATTTGTATATATTACATAATTATGAATAATAAATTTACAAATCTTCTCTTCAAGTATGGACTCATTTATTAGAGTATGTTGTTAAATTTCTTGTATGTTGTTAAATTCAAAGGACTTAAAACATAAAATTATGTCCAAACAATAGCCTTTTGTTAGGCTCTCCCTTGTGTTGATCACATACTAGTGCAATCATGAATGATGACTACGATGACGAGCAGACACACCGATGGGATCAGGACATGGTGGATGTTGACTCAGATGGGGGTGATGATCCCATGGAAAACCCACAGGAAGTACTCAATGAATGCCTGGAGAAATTTAGCACTCCCGATTACATTATGGAACCAGGTATATTCTCCCAGCTCAAACGTTACTTCCAGGCTGGAGGTAATCCAGAGCAGGTTATTGAGTTGCTTTCCCAAAATTACAAAGCTGTTGCTCAAATGGCAAATCTTGTTGCTGAGTGGCTCATCCTAGGAGGAGTCAATGTAACTGAAGTCCAAGCAATGGTAGAAAATCATTTGAAGGACATGATTTTAAAAACATTTGATCCCAAGAAAGCTGACACTATTTTTACTGAAGAAGGAGAAACACCTGCCTGGTTGACAGAAATGATTGAACACCCTACATGGAGATCTCTGATTTATAGACTAGCTGAAGAATATCCTGACTGCCTCATGCTTAACTTTACAATCAAGCTCATTTCTGATGCAGGATTTCAAAGAGAAATTACTAGTATTTCAACAGCTGCTCAACAGATTGAAGTTTTCTCAAGGGTTCTCAAAACATCCATATCAAACTTCTTGGAATCATCTGATGACTGGCAGAGTAGTGTTGAAGAGTGTGCAAAAATGGTGTGTCATGGTCAACACACATATGTGTACAGTCAGGTTCTCTTGCAAGTGTTGTCATTGGAGTCTAAAGGTGGCTCTAAAGTGAAAAGGTTAGCTCAAGAAATAACCAAATGTGCTCAGCAGAGTGGTCATGATGTAACACCCATAATAATGGCACTCAATGGAGCTGCATTTTATCCTCAAGCAAATCAAGCTTTGTCCTCCATGATTTCCCGTAACTCATTGAATCCAGCTGACATCACTGTTCTGTTTAGATTGTACAGCTCCCCTGACCCACCACCTATTGATCTGATAAGAATCCCACAGTTCTTGGAGCTCCTCACAGATTCTCTGTTCAAACCAGGAGTGAAACTTAACCCAGAGCACAAACCTAAATACATCTACCTACTAGCCTATGCATCCAGTGTCTATGAAGTATCAACAGGGAAAAAAACTAAGCAAAAGTCATTCAATAAAGATGACTTGAAAACAACTATTCAAGCTATTGAAAAAGTACACTCAATATGCAATAGTAGCAAGAGCTCAAATGAACTTATTGCAGAAATAACAACATTATTTCATTGTATCCGCTACCCTGTTGTATCAGTAGGAGTTATTAGATGGGTAGAGTGTACAGTTACAGAACCAAGCTACTTCAAACTTTGCACAGAGCACACTCCCACTCATCTAGCTCTGCTTGATGAAGTAGTCACATGTCACACCTTTCTTCACCATAAAGTCTTGCAACTATTCATAGAGTTATTTGAATCCAAACAGGACGAGTTGGAGATCTTGGTGCAGTTGGAAATGAGAAAAATGTTATTAGATAGAATGGTGAATCTACTTTGTCGGGGGTGTGTGGTACCAGTAGTTAAGTATGTAAAGCAGTGCTGGCAGAGAGGAGATACAGATATTTCCTTGATCAGATATTTTGTTACTGAAGTTTTAGAAGCTATAACTCCACCCTATACTCCAGAGTTTGTTCAACTATTTCTGCCTATTGTAGAGAATGATGAGATTACCGGCACTATGAGAGGAGATGGTGAAAATGATCCTGTGTCAGAGTTTATTGTGCAGACTCTTGAACATGAGTGGCATCAACTTGAAGATGATAAAAAGATTTACCAATGTTGGCCAGTGCATTTTTCCTCAGTAGACTTTGTTATTGAACCTAAAGGAACTTACGGAAGAAGGATAACTGAAATACTTACCATGCAATAACAATAAGGAAACTTCTGCAGGTTTGCTGGCTTGAAGTCTAGATTCTAGATTAGATTCTAGCTGGGTTCTACATACGATTCTGTTTCTGAAAATCTGAATCTGATTCTGATTCTGTAGACTTTGTTATTGAACCTAAAGGAACTTACGGAAGAAGGATAACTGAAATACTTACCATGCAATAACAATAAGGAAACTTCTGCAGATTTGCTGGCTTTTGGCTTTTTTTTTAACTTTCCTCTTCTCTTCTTTACTCTCTAGATCCGATTTGGTTTCTAGTAGGTATTCTAGTATTTGAGTATTTCTAGTCCAGAACCAGATTCCCTATTTATGTATTCATTATTTATTTTACACATTCTATCCAAGTTTAATATATTAAGTGAATATTACATAGTGAAACATTTGTTCTCTCCTATTATCCCGTTAGGTTTTTCTGGTGGTTAAGAGGTCATATGGCCTCAGATGTAGAATTTCTGTGAGGTCGGTTTGGTGGTAAATAGGTGATCTTAGAGAAGGAAGATAGGAGAAAGCCAGTCTCTCCGAGGACGAACTTCTGTTTAGGATAAAATCGGCCCCGGGCGGGAATAAAACCCGCGACCTAGCGCTTACAAGACAGACGCGCTACCAACCAAGCTAGGCTGGCTCTTAAGGTGTTTAATTTTATAAAACTCGGACAATTATTTTGTGTAAATTTGTAAAACAAAAGCAGGAGAAAGCCAGCCTTTCCAAAAACGAATAGGCGAGTTCGATTCCCGCCTCTCGCCTCCAAGCCAGCTAGGCTGGCAGACCAGATACTTAGCATAACCAATAAAGAGAAACATGTTAAAATATTTTTGATACAAAATGTAACAAACATTTAATTTAATGTAAGGTTTTGTTTATAATTTAAATAACAAAGGTTGAAAGGACACAGAAACAAAAGAGTAAAGTAGGCTATGAGCCTAAAATCGAGGTAGTAACAAGCGTAGATGTCTTTGAAGATCCAGGACTACAGTTCCAAGTATTATTTAAGTGAACTCTATGTTGGATTTTCTGGACATATCCATAAATCTATTCTTCTTAATGGTAGGTATGCATTTACTTTAAATCCACAACATGTCCATAACTTTAACAAAGTGGGTAATTATCTACTAGATGAAACAGATATTAAGAAGGTATGTTAATAAAAACTAAACATAATTACTTAAGTACCTTAAGATTTTACTTCAAGATATTTTATTTGGCACATGGAGTATTCTGCACTTTTAAAGTTAATGAGAAATAATTCCTACAAATCACCCATAGATTAGTATGTATAGTTGTACACAGAAGTGATTACAGCTGCTTAATTTAATAAATGTACCTACTTGGTTGAAATTAAAAATGAGGGATGGATGGTTCGTAGGTCCCCAGTTCCAGTTACCCCGATTTGCCCTACACCTCCTGATAACAAATATCGATATTTGCAAAGGTATCGATTTTTTTTCTACTTTCTAATTTTGTAAACAAACAAAATTTTACTTTCTAAAAATTCTTTTTAAAATCCCACAGGTTTCAAAATTCTGATATTTCTGATCCAGAATTCCAGAAAATAAATATTCCTCTCTGACTCTGGCCCATATCATTGGAGTCCAACAGGAATTACTGCAAAAATCCATACACGGTAAGATACTATCTTTAAGTACCTTTCAAGGCATCTACAGGCTTGTGGGGAAATGGCCCTGATGTCAAAATAATATGTTCTGTTTGAATATTGAGAATACAGTTTTTTCCTTGGGTGCCTGGGTCTTGCTAATCATAACTAATTTTTTTTGTTTGATTCCAGATATACATTGGACATGGAGGCTGAACAGAAAAATTTGACCTTTCAAGAAAAACATGCAGAAAGGTTAAAAAGATTGAAAGAAATTCACTTGAAAAGGGTAAGTTATTGTTGTTACACAGAACAGACAACTATTGACATTTTTTCCCCCCAGGTTTTCAAACAACTCCTCATGACCATGATGCTGAGTGAACCAGCATGATTGTGACTATTGCATGGTTATTTTATTATAACACTTGTAACCTGTTTTTTTGTCCTCAGAATGAATCACGTCAATTGAACCATCAGGAAGTTGTTGAAGAAGACAGAAGGAAGCAATTGCCAAATAATTGGGAAGCACGAAAGAGAAAGGCAGAATGGATACTAAAAGATGAAGAACAAAGGCAGAAAGCTTTGGAAGAAGGAGAAGATTATGAACGAGTGAAAATGTTGAACATGACTGTAGCAGAAGCTGAGAAATTCAACAAGAAGAAAAAGAATCCAGATGTTGGATTCTCCGACTACCAACAAGCAACTGCTCGTCAGTACAACAGGCTTGTGAAACAAATGAAACCAGACATGAGCAAGTATGAAGAGCAAAAGAAAAAGCTGGGTCCTGCATTTTACGGAGATCAGAAGACAATATTACAAGGACTACATAGTGACAGACCAGAAGCAGTGGACAAAATGGTTGAAGACCTTGAAAAACAGTTAGTATTCCCCCCCCTCTGCTTTGTTTGTACATGGAAATTGGCTTTAGTAGTTAAAGTAGGTGCTTTTTTCCCCTTCAGGTTGTACCTACTTCTATTACATTTCCTGGTTCTGTCTGTTTGATTGTTATATTTACTTTGTACCCTTAAATTTTATTGGCTATCTCAATGAACTTCTTTTCTCTTTACAGGATTTCCAAGAGAGAAAAGTACAGCAGGCGTAGAACTCACAATGATGATGCTGATATTGATTATATCAATGAAAGAAACATGAAGTTCAACAAGAAACTAGAACGATTCTATGGAGAGCACACAGCTGAAATCAAACAAAATCTGGAACGGGGAACTGCTATCTAAATATTCAATGTCCTCTAAACCAGTTTATGGTGGAAGATCTCAGCTTGATGTATTGGGATCTAGGTGGCCTGATAGTCGTGATGTAACAGAAGACACTAGGAGTCTTGGATGGGTTGGAAACACTGTCGGAAATGAATCCATGTTCTTTGATGAGATATCTTGGAATCCACTGATTTTTTTTGTTGTTGTTGTTGTTGTTGTTGTTGTTGTTGTTGTTGTTTTAATGTCTGGATTCTGGTTTTAGACCACTGATTTTTTTTTTTTTTTGCTGTTTTAATGTCTGGATTCTGATTTTGAGAGAATATTTATGTATTTACTGTAGATTTGTAGAACAGTACCTATACATAATATAGGTATGAGAATTTAATTGGCTACTAGATGACTGCTGCGGGGTGAGGTTACACTTTATTTACTTGTCTGGTAGATGTTATCTTAGTATGTAGGCTATATAAGTAGTACAAGCAAAAATTTAAGTTTCATGAAACGGGGCCCAGACAATATTAAATACAGTATTTACTGTAGATTTGTAGAACAGTACCTTTACATAATATAGGTATGAGAATTTAATTGGCTACTAGATGATTGCTGCATTTGCTGCAGGGTGAGGTTACACTTTATTTACTCGTCTGGTAGATGTTATCTTAGTATGTAGGCTATATAGTACAAACAAAAATGATTGTAGAAGTAATATGTAATAATTTTAATTTACAGATATTATACATCTCAGATAGCTTAAAACTAATGGAAGTGATTTTCTACTCTCTCTCTTTTTTTTTGAACCAAAATCATCTCATCCTCAAATTTTTTCCTTCCTAAAAGTAAAATAGTTTTCAACATGTAATATTTATACATTTTGTACATAATAAATTTGTATAATATTATGTAAATAATTAATTTGCACCCCCTTTTCTTTTTAAATTATAAAAATTATCACACACAGACAAAAGGGGATGAATATCTTTAAAGCTTGTAAAAATATAAAGAACTCAATATTCTGGAATGTCTGAGTCAAGAATATAAAATTTCACACTAGTTATGATAGGTACTCTTTAGAACCTTTCATGTATCCTTATTTCAAAATGTAATATAATCAGCTTTAAGATGGAATCATAGGTTCTTGAGTACCTCTGTTTAATACAATTAATAACATCTGCCTGATTTTCTAGAATGTAACACAGATGACTAACGTAAGTTTTCCTATCATGAATAGTGCCATTGCTTCTCCAGAAGACATGACTGAAGTGAAATATGTACAAGTTGATATCAATGACTATAGGAAAGTCATACCATGTGTTGTGGTGCCATTGCTTCTCCAGAAGACATGACTGAAGTGAAATATGTACAAATTGATATCAATGACTATAGGAAAGTCATACCATGTGTTGTAAATCCATTTAAACAAATGTTCCATCATGGTATTGCACCTATTTGATAAGGAATTTGACAAGAACATAGGCAGATCTATGTTCTCAATATCACTCTGCAATTTTGAATGCATCTCCTGTTTCCAGGCAGAAACTATTTTGGTGAAATGGTTGCGGCTACTGTTGGACCTCTTTCTTTTATGTCTGTTGGCTGTAAATTGTTCATCTACTTTACTTTTCACATATTTATCATTTTGTTTGATGAGATCTATGATTATATTATTTAAGCAGATATTTTCCAATGAGCAAGGATTCTGTGGGGTCTTCTGTTTTGGTGCTGGAATGAGAGGAAATTAAAATGGTTAGGTAATTATATAGTGGGGAATTTTCATACGATAAATATCAAACTTACCTAGTTATCACATGTGGGCACAATTGATCAAAATAGTGTTCAAGTTCTAGATTTTTTTTCAATTCGTTTAGACCTTTTTGGGAAAGCTTTGTGTGATTAAACCCCAAAACGGGATGTCCAATTTTCATGAAATGGCAAACTTATGTAGCACTTAATGGACATTTTCTCAGTACATTTTGGGCTTGATCAGGGCTTTGGAGACTTCAGAGGGGTTTTAAAATCCAAAAGACTTACTTGCCATTATCAATTGATCAGAATCAAATCAGCAGAGTGGAGATTTTGAAGAAATTCTCTGGACTCCTGAATGTTCTAACTGTGGGTGACTACGTTTTAATTCTAGATTTGAAAGAGATGTCAGGTAATTCTTAAGGGAATTAATCGTGGTTTTTTAGTTTGGCAGTACCAGCAAGACTATGCCACCTATGGGCCTTCCTCACAGGCAAGTGTATGAAAATGGACATGTGGGAAACAAGAAAAAAAATCTGTGTTTATTGTGGAATGAAGTCATAGTAAAAAAAAACTTGTGTTTATAATCTGCCTTAATTGAAGCAGATTTTCTTCTTCATTATTCTAAGTGGGTGGGTGTGTATCCCAGCATAAAAATATATCTTCTTTTTCTCTTGGAATTTGACCATAATAATTCAATAATAGAGCTCTAAGGGTAAGATGAGTACAAGTTGTGCTTGATTTAAACTGTTAGCTTAGAACAAGTTGACCTATTTTATCAGTTTAAGCTTTAAGTAGTGAATGCCTCCAGTATTTACCTCACCTAATTAGTGGTTTCCTCACACTACTGAGACCAATTTATTGTTGATGAGATATAAGAGAAAAGGGCTTCCTGTAAGGAACTGAGGATAAAACACCAATCATATTTAAGTAGGAAAAGGCTAGGAAGAAGAAGATATAATATGTATGTATGTATGTATGTTGCAAATGTCAGGTTCTTTGACCATTAGGCCATTTTTCCTCTTGCATCCCAATATTTCCCTACAATGTGTATTTATGTACAATAAAATTTTGTGTATTTATGTACAATAAAAATAAAATAAATCTACTTAAATCTAAATCTAATGTCATTGCTAGCTTCCAAGGCAGGACAGAAGTTTAGGTGTGAAGAGTTCATAGGGGCATTCAAGGAACATAAAGGACAGATAGGATAGTCTTTGATATGGATTATTTTTTTATGAGGAGGAAAAATCTTTATAAAGTTATGAAATAGGTAACTACAAAACTTATTACCTTTATATGATACAATGGATCCACGTTCCGGTTTTGATCTTATCCGACTCGAGTTTCGTCCATCTCCGTGGGCTTTTTCAAGGAAACTCGAGTCGGATAAGATCAAAACCGGAACGTGTATCCATTGTATCATATAAAGGTAATAAGTTTTGTAGTTACCTATTTCATAACTTTATAACCTAGGATGTCTAATATAAACATATTTAATAATAAAAATCTTTATGACTTCTCCAGCATGGTGTGGAGGGTATGCTGGAGTCACGGCTCAGGGTATGGTGTTTCGCCCTTCTGTGGTACCATTCCTGGCCGCTCAACCCACTAAAAAACCTCCCCGCTCTTCTTTCTTGGTTGATATTGATTTGTGGAGGTGTTGAGCCAGACGGATGTAAGAATGTAATGTAAGACGGATGTATATGTACATTAAATCATAACCTAATCCTGTATCTCTGCTCTTCAGAGCTCAAGCATGTACGAGTCAATATACGAGCCCATCAACCCACGTCCTCCGAGTGACCTATCATCCCGGTCTAACTACTCGCTGTACTCCTCCAACATTCCTCCTCCCGAAGCAGAGGTAGACGCTCTGACTGATCTCTTGGTACATTCCCTAGACACGTCCTCTGAGTCAGACCTTTTTGGTGAGTAAACTAGAGAATCTAGAAATGAAAACATATTTCGAAAAAACAAAGGAAGATGGGAAAAAATTGAAAATAATAAAAAATAAAATGACAGAACTTTTTTTGGTGAGTAAACTAGAGATGAAAACAGATATTGAGAAAAAACAAAGGAAGATGGGAAAAAAATTGAAAATAATAAAAAATACAATGACAGAATTGGGTGGAGAGCCTACTTAGCTTGGTTGGTAACGCGTCTGCCTTGTAAGCGCTAGGCCGCGGGTTCGATTCCCGCCCGGGATATTTTATCATGAATGATTAAGGTTCGTTCTCGGAACGGCTGGCTTTCGCCTATCCTGTCTTCCTTCTCTCTTCGATTTCGGGACGATGAGACGATGGCAATTATAGTTCCCTCTGTCAAACCTCTTTTAAAATAAAATAGACACTGTAAACAGGTATGAGTCATAAACTACTCTTTTCAGGGCATTACTCAGTTGATGGAATGGGATGGGCATGCTACCTCTGGTACAGACCACACGGGTCATGACCATACCTGAAATAACATGTCTCATATAGTATTTTAAAAAAAGTGAAAACAAACCTAAAAAAAAGAAAAAAATGTTATACAGGGTGAGGCGCGGCAATTTCCTTTTTTGAAACGACGATTAAAAAAAATCTGTGATGCTTCTTTGACTTCTGTTGATGGATTAGCATCAAGAAATGCTGGAAATTTGACTTTATGTTGTTTCGAAAAGTACTCCATTCAAATGACGAGCGCCATTCTCGATACACTGATGGAGGCGATTTCTGAAGTTTCTTTCTACTTTCTCCAATATTGCTACCGGTAGATGGCCTATTTCTCGTCGGATGTTGTGCTTCAATTCTCCAATGATCCTCGGACGATCTTTGTAAACTTCAGCCTTCAGGTAGCCCCATAAAACCCCGAGAAGGACACCATAACGAAGACGAAACGCGCGATGCACTGTTACTATATTAGACTCATTTGAAAAATAACTTTCTACATACAATGCTTTTTCCTGCTTTGATAAAATAATTTTGAGCACTGAACTAAATCGAAACATAAATTTCAATCTTTTTTGAATCAGCTGAACTTGTCATAACTTGTCTAATTACAAGTGCGGCTGCGCACTGGACGTTTCAAAAAAGGAAATTGCCGCGCCTCACCCTGTACAATAACATTGAATTTCCAGGTGAATGTTGCAAACTTGCAAATGTGGAGAGAGGATTCTGGGTGAAGGTTCAGGCTGTACTGCCATGGACAAGGTGTATCACATTAGTTTTACAATAACATTGAATTTCCAGGTGAATGTTGCAAATGTGGTGAGAGGATTCTGGGTGAAGGTTCAGGCTGTACAGCCATGGACAAGGTGTATCACATTATTTGACTTTATGTTGTTTCGAAAAGTACTCCATTCAAATGACGAGCGCCATTCTCGATACACTGATGGAGGCGATTTCTGAAGTTTCTCTCTACTTTCTCCAACATTGCTACGCTACCGGTAGACGCCCTATTTCTCGTCGGATGTTCTGCTTCAATTCTCCAATGATCCTCGGACGATCTTTGTAAACTTCAGCCTTCAGGTAGCCCCATAAAACCCCGAGAAGGACACCATAACGAAGACAAAACGCGCGATGCACTGTTACTATTAGACTCATTTGAAAAATAACTTTCTACATAAAATGCTTTTTGCTGCTTTGATAAAATAATTTTGAGCACTGAACTAAATTGAAGCATAAATTTCCATCTTTTTTGAATCAGCTGAACTTGTCTAATTACAAGTGCGGCTGCGCACTGGACATTTCAAAAAAGGAAATTGCCGCGCCTCACCCTGTACAATAACATTGAATTTCCAGGTGAATGTTGCAAATGTGGTGAGAGGATTCTGGGTGAAGGTTCAGGCTGTACGGCCATGGACAAAGTGTATCACATTAGTTTTATAATAACAAAGATTGAATTTCCAGGTGAATGTTGCAAATGTGGGGAGAGGATTCTGGGTGAAGGTTCAGGCTGTACGGCCATGGACAAAGTGTATCACATTAGTTTTATAATAACAAAGATTGAATTTCCAGGTGAATGTTGCAAATGTGGGGAGAGGATTCTGGGTGAAGGTTCAGGCTGTACGGCCATGGACAAAGTGTATCACATTAGTTTTATAATAACAAAGATTGAATTTCCAGGTGAATGTTGCAAATGTGGGGAGAGGATTCTGGGTGAAGGTTCAGGCTGTACGGCCATGGACAAGGTGTATCACATTAGTTGCTTCACGTGTGATCACTGCGCTGTACAACTGGAGGGCAAACCGTTCTACATCATAGAAGGTCACGCCTATTGCGAACAAGGCTATTTGGTGAGTTGTAGTCTTTTTATGCTGGATGTTGACCATAGGACATTGGCCTTTAAGGGTCAAGCCACTGTTTTTGGTCAACAAAATAACGTCACATTCACCTATTTTTAAGAACTTTAAACAGGGAGTATACCAGCCTGAATTTCCTTTGCTAAAGAAATACCAAAGGTTGAGTGCGAAATTTATAGCCAAAACCAAATGTCAGCCCATCTGTCATCCCAGGGCTGATTTGATTTCGGGACGATATCGTGTAATCGTCCATACCACTGTAATCTCCTCTCCTCAATCTTCCTTGACACTTCGGTTACTTTTATCCTATTCCTTATGACTTCATCCCTGATCCTGTCCAACCTCGTGTGTGTGTGTGAACTAATCCGTTTCTTTCCACTTCGTATTCGCAGGACACGCTAGAGAAGTGTTCGGTGTGTGTGAAGCCTATTCTAGACCGTATCCTACGTGCTACAGGTCGTCCCTATCATCCAGCATGCTTCACCTGTGTAGTGTGCGGCAAATCATTGGATGGTATTCCGTTCACTGTGGATGCTGCCAATCAGGTACTGTACACGAATATCTAAAATCTACTTAAAGCTACTTTAATCGAGTAGTGACCAGTGGCGACATTACCAGAGTAAAAAGATTATTGTAGTATGGAAATTGATTGCAAAGGAGGCACTTAGTAATGCTGTGATATCCACAAAAATTGTGAGTAAGTTCTGCTTGACCCACAAATAATTATTTGTGGTCAAGCAGAACTCAAGCAACTTATAATTTGAGATTGATTGAATTAACAAATCTAGTCAGCTCCCATGGCGTAGAAGTTCTGCTTGACCCACAAATAATTATTTGTGGTCAAGCAGAACTCAAGCAACTTATAATTTGAGATTGATTGAATTAACAAATCTATTACTGTCCCATGGCGTAGTGTCAGCTCCCATGGCGTAGTGGTCACTGCACTCGCCTTGCACGCGGGAGACCCGGGTTCAATTCCCGGCGGGGTCAAGAAATTTGTATCAAGCAAATGATTGACTCCGTGACTGGATGTTGCGGGGCCCGCTCAGCCTCGAAAAGAGTAGCTATGACATATAAATGCGCATAGCGACCGGTGCCAGCATGGTAGGTAAACATTAGATTTTAGGATTATTAGATATTGGGAAAATCCTACAATGCTGCAGTGAGCACCAAAGTTGTGACATAATAACACAAAGAAACTGCATTTACATTTTTTTTTTTTTTTACAATTAACAAATCTATTACTAGAATGGAAATTGATTGCAAAGGAGGCACTTAGTAATGCTGTGATATCCACAAAAATTGTGAATAAGTTCTGCTTGACCCACAAATAATGGTCAAGCAGAACTCAAGCAACTTATAATTTGAGATTGATTGAATTAACAAATCTATTACTGTCTGCCCGTTTTATTGCCCTGCTCAGATCCACTGCATCCAGGACTTCCACAAGAAGTTCGCGCCGCGCTGCTGTGTGTGTCGCGCCCCCATCATGCCTGACTCGGAGCAAGACGAGACCGTGCGTGTGGTGGCTCTGGACCGCAGTTTCCACATTGGGTGCTACCGGTGTGAGGACTGCGGCCTAGTGTTGTCCTCAGAGGCGGAAGGCCGCGGCTGTTATCCTCTGGACGACCATGTTCTGTGTAAGAGTTGTAATGCGAAGCGCGTCCAGGCGCTCACGTCAACGATGGTGACTGAGTTGTAAGCGCGGTGAGCGGTGACTTCCGCGCGACGCGCTAAGCCAAACGTTTTGAATAATTGGAAACATAGATGCATTTGTTTAGCTGAGCTTTTCACTTTTTTTTATGTGAGATGCAGCCTTTACCTCTTCAATTCACAATCCCATCAGTATTTTTTGCCTCGCCAAAAATTAGGAATAGGTGCAGTATAGTAAGAAGATTTTCTACCTCGCCATTACGCTGGGATTTCAACCACATATTGACTTCACCCACCCTGAGTGGGGCCGGGAAAATCCAGCAGTACGTGTTTACCCAGGCGATCATTTGTCTAGATACCAACCACGCGCAACGTTACTAATAATTGGAAACATAGATGCATTTGTTTAGCTGAGCTTTTCACTTTTTTTATGTGAGATGCAGCCTTTACCTCTTCAATTCACAATCACATCAGTATTTTTTGCCTCGCCAAAAATTAGGAATAGGTGCAGTATAATAAGATTTTCTACCTCGCCATTACGCTGGGATTTCAACCACATATTGACTTCACCCACCCTGAGTGGGGCCCGGAAAATCCAGCAGTACGTGTTTACTTAGGCTATCATTTGTCTAGATACCAACCACGCGCAACGTTGCCTAATTTCAGTGATCCTTTGAGAACTTTTAATGTGCAATTGCAGCTTACTTTTTTAATGTTGCTTATTTTTGCTATTGGTAGTTATAGTTTTTTCCCATATATATTTTTTATCAATATTTTTAGGCAGTTCGATTGCGGCTATTTTTTGAGGAAGAATATCAAACTCGTAAAGATTGTGACCCAAGAGTGAACTGCCTTAGCACGTATTTTGTATTATCTTTTCCAGGGAGTTTTTCGCTGCCATCTAAATTATGGTCGAAATATGAAATAGGATTATCTACTCTTTAGTTCACAAGCCAGATTTTTTTAAACCTACATTTTGAAAGAAAGAAAAAAAGTATTTTATTAGTGGTGACGGCATAATTCGATTGCGGCTATTTTTTGAGGAAGAATATCAAACTCGTAAAGATTGTGACCCAAGAGTGAACTGCCTTAGCACGTATTTTGTATTTTCTTTTCCAGGGAGTTTTTCGCTGCCACCTAAATTATGGTCGAAATATGAAATAGGATTATCTACTCTTTAGTTCACAAGCCAGATTCTTTTTAAACCTACTTACATGTTGAAAGAAAAAAAAAGAAGTATTTTATTTTTTTATTAGTGGTGACGGCATTAAAAAAAAAATCTTTTTGTATCTCCTTTGTATCCGCATCCACTCGTAACATTTTGTACCTAAAATCAAATGTGAGCCCAAAAGCGATCACCCTAGGGCTGATTGAGGGCTGACGAAAAACGTCGACCCCGTCTGAACACGGGAAAAGGCGAAGAAGAATAAAATTAGTGGTGACCTCAAAATAATCCAATTTCGTATTTCGACCTTCAAGCTCGAACAATATAATCGGGAATTTTTGTTATTTACGTTTTTAGTTGGTAGTGCATCTGCTTTGTAAGCGCTAGGCCGCGGGTTCGATTCCCGCCCGGGGCGGATTTTATCCTGCTGGAATAATGTTCGTTCTCGGAATGGCTGGCTTTCTCCTATCCTGTCTTCCTTCTCTCTTCGATTTTGGGACGATAAGACCATAGCAGTTACAGTTCCCTCTGTCAAACCTCTTTAAAAAAAGCAGGAGAAAGCCAGCCTTTCCGAGAACGAATAGGCGAGTTCGATTCCCGCCTCTCGCCTCCAAGCCAGGAAGCCAGCTAGGCTGGCAGACCAGATACCTAACATAACCAATAAAGAGAAACCTGTTAAAATATTTTTGATACAAAATGTAACAAATATTTAATTTAATGTAGGGTTTTGTTTATAATTTAAATACTTAACAAAGGTTGAAAGGACATAGAAACAAAAGAGTAAAGTAGGCTATGAGCCTAAAATCGAGGTAGTAACAAGTGTGGATGTGTTTGAAGACCCAGGACTACAGTTCCAAGTATTATTTAAGTGAACTCTACGTTGGATTTTCTGGACATATCCATAAATCTATTCTTTTTAATGGTAGGTATGCATTTACTTTAAATCCACAACTTTAAAAAAGTGGGTAATTATCTACTAGATGAAATCAGAAGTATTAAGAAGGTATGTTAATAAAAACTAAACATAATTAAGTACCTTGAGATTTTACTTCGCTATTTTATTTGGCACATGGAGTATTCTGCACTTTTAAAGTTAATGGGAAATAATTCCTACAAATCACCCATAGATTAGTATGTATAGTTGTATACAGAAGTGATTACAGCTGCTTAATTTAATAAATGTACCTACTTGGTTGAAATTAAAAATGAGGGATGGATGAGTAAGGTTTTCAAAACACATAACTTGAAGGAATGGAAGGTATGGCTGTAGAAGGTACTCTTCCTTCTCAAGTCAGCTTGATACATGACACATCCATTCCATTCATGATTTTGCAAACACTTACAAAAACACATCAGTTTTTCACCATCACAATAGTCCATACACTTATCATTTTATGTTCTTCATGTTCCAAAGTCCATCATTCAGGTAATGGAAATTTTCAACACCAATACCCTTGTTCACTCGCACGATATCATCAGTGGATAAAGTTGTCAATCCAATGGCCAATGCATGTTGTTTGCCCTCTGCCATTATACTCACTATTGTACCTTTATCCACTGGTGTGATGATAGCTCCCGGGGAGGTGAGGCCTGGACACATGATGTTGGCTCCACTCAACACAAACCTTATCGCACCTTTATCCACCTGTTCCATTGGTAGAATGAAAGGATACTTGTGTAGAAGTTTCAGCGTTTCGTAGGTCCCCAGTTCCAGTTACCCCGATTTGCCCTACACCTCCTGATAACAAATATCGATATTTGCAAAGGTATCGATTTTTTTTTCTACTTTCTAATTTTGTAAACAAACAAAATTTTACTTTCTACTTTCTAGAAATTCTAAAATCCCACAGGTTCAAATTTCAAAATTCTGATCCAGAATTCCAGAATTTCCAGATATTATTCCAATATTGTATAGAAAAAGAAAATAATCTTCTATCCGACTCTGGCCCATATCATCGGAGTCCAACAGGAGTTACTGCTAAAATCCATACACGGTAAGACACTATATCTTTAAGTAAGTACCTTTCAAGGCATCCATACAGGCTTGTGGGGAAATGGCCCTGACTGTCAAAATAATATGTTCTGTTTGAACTTATCGAGAATAGGTACAGTTTTTTCCTTGGGTGCCTGGGTCTTGCTAATCATAACTAATTTTTTTTGTTTGATTCCAGATATACATTGGACATGGAGGCTGAACAGAAAAATTTGACCTTTCAAGAAAAACATGCAGAAAGGTTAAAAAGATTGAAAGAAATTCACTTGAAAAGGGTAAGTTATTGTTGTTACACAGACAACTATTGACATTTCCCCCCTATCAAATTATACTTAAACTTGCCAGCCTAGTTATCTTGGTTGGTAGCACATCTGCCTTGTAAGTGCTAGGGCACAGATTCAATTCCTGTCTTCCTTCTCTGATTTCAGGATGATGAGACTTTGGCAGTTGCAGGTAACTCTGACATTCTTCAAAAAAAAACTTGAATTTTCAACAAACATTCCCCACATTAAGGAAATTTTGTCAATACATTTTGGTCCCACTTGGCTCTTTTCATGAATTGACTCTTGAACATGAGTGGCATCAACTTGAAGATGATAAAAAGATTTACCAATGTTGGCCAGTGCATTTTTCCTCAGTAGACTTTGTTGTTGAACCTAAAGGAACTTATGGTAGAAGGATAACTGAAATACTCACCATGCAATAACAATAAGGAAACTTCTGCAGGTTTGCTGGCTTTTGGCTTTTTTTTAACTTTCCTCTTCTCTACTCTCTAGATCCGATTTGGTTATTGGTTTGTAGTATATTATTTTAATATTCTAGTCCAGATTCCAGATTCTGTTTCTGATTCTGAACTTTAACGGCGCTGTTGCCAAACTTCCACTTCTCTCCATCTGATGAGCGATTTTTTTTTTTCGAGTTCGAGTTGGATCGGTGTGGAATCTCGGTTATCTTTTAAATAAAATCGCCATGTAAACAAAAATTTCAAAAAACAAAAAATGAAATGTAAAGTTTTGGAAAAATCAAAGGTAAAGTGCAAAAAAAGTGAAAAGTGTATTAAAATCAATTTAAATGGATATAATCTCTGGGTTATTTCCTCAAATAATCAGTAAGGATTAAGTTCAAATTACAAGTATGAGACTGTAATTGCAGTATAATTATTATTACTTTCATAAAGTGTTGATCACATACTAGTGCAATCATGAATGATGACTACGATGACGAGCAGACACACCGATGGGATCAGGACATGGTGGATGTTGACTCAGATGGGGGTGATGATCCCATGGAAAACCCACAGGAAGTACTCAATGAATGCCTGGAGAAATTTAGCACTCCCGATTACATTATGGAACCAGGTATATTCTCCCAGCTCAAACGTTACTTCCAGGCTGGAGGTAATCCAGAGCAGGTTATTGAGTTGCTTTCCCAAAATTACAAAGCTGTTGCTCAAATGGCAAATCTTGTTGCTGAGTGGCTCATCCTAGGAGGAGTCAATGTAACTGAAGTCCAAGCAATGGTAGAAAATCATTTGAAGGACATGATTTTAAAAACATTTGATCCCAAGAAAGCTGACACTATTTTTACTGAAGAAGGAGAAACACCTGCCTGGTTGACAGAAATGATTGAACACCCTACATGGAGATCTCTGATTTATAGACTAGCTGAAGAATATCCTGACTGCCTCATGCTTAACTTTACAATCAAGCTCATTTCTGATGCAGGATTTCAAAGAGAAATTACTAGTATTTCAACAGCTGCTCAACAGATTGAAGTTTTCTCAAGGGTTCTCAAAACATCCATATCAAACTTCTTGGAATCATCTGATGACTGGCAGAGTAG
This sequence comes from Diaphorina citri, assembly GCF_000475195.1. NCBI lineage: Eukaryota > Metazoa > Arthropoda > Insecta > Hemiptera > Psyllidae > Diaphorina > Diaphorina citri. The sequence continues at coordinate 244 of NW_007380114.1, read as the reverse complement.
TGTTGAAGAGTGTGCAAAAATGGTGTGTCATGGTCAACACACATATGTGTACAGTCAGGTTCTCTTGCAAGTGTTGTCATTGGAGTCTAAAGGTGGCTCTAAAGTGAAAAGATTAGCGCAAGAAATAACCAAATGTGCTCAGCAGAGTGGTCATGATGTAACACCAATAATAATGGCACTCAATGGAGCTGCATTTTATCCTCAAGCAAATCAAGCTTTGTCCTCCATGATTTCCCGTAACTCA
>NW_007380113.1:21895-30698 GCF_000475195.1 Diaphorina citri | reverse complement strand
TCATTGATAAATGAATTACCTCATTACAATGAATTAAAAATAATTGATAAATTATATTTAATGTTTTAAAAATCAATACCTATAAAATTATAAATCAATGGTAGCCAGGTATGTACCTAATGCATTAAAATGAATAATAAAGCCCTTACAGCAACCATATGCATAACAGTTGAGAAAGAATCTAAATAGGTATCAACTTTTAGGTACCTTCTTGTCGAAAGGTTAACTGCTTGGTATAAATGACATGGATGATATTTGAACGAAATTAACCCTCCATGTGTCACTAGGTCGCGGGTTCGATTCCCGTCCGGGACGAACTTTAAACACATAATGTTCGTTGAGTTCGTTCTCGGAACGGCTGTCTTTCTATCCTGACTTCCTTCTCTCTTCGACTTCTTTGCGATAAGACCTTAGCAGTTAAAGTTCCCTCTATGAAACCTCTTCAAGTCAACCCAGAGGTCATACACCAGTTCCCAACGAGTCACTAAAGTTAAGCAACGTTGCGCGTGGTTAGTTTCCGAATGGGTGACTATCTGGGCAATCGGGGGCTGCTGGCTTACTCAGGCTGGGTGGGGTTTATTGTGAGGAGGCGGGTAGCTTGTATAACCTAAGTCACCAAAGACGTTAATGTACTTCTGTATACCTAACCAAGTTGTATTTTCCTTTCCAAATTTCCCCTCTTCTGAAACTCGTTTCCCCTCTTCTGAAGCTCGTTTCCCCTCTTCTGTAGCTCGTTTCCCCTCTTCTGAAGCTCGTTTCCCCTCTTCTGAAGCTCGTTTCCCCTCTTCTGAAGCTCGTTTCCCCTCTTTTTTTACTTTCCTTATCCTATAGGAAGGAAAGTAATGTAATCGGGTGAAAATTTCGATGGTCAGGTAAAAGAACACTCAAAAAAGCATCATTCAATAGGATAAGGAAAGTCGTGTGATGTTCCTACCTACATAGACGGGACTGTAAAGGTGTGTCCAGTTGCATAGGTCTTCTAACCGGGAGTCCTCGGGTTAGAATCCCAACCTTAGGGGAGGTTTAGGTGTAGGGATAAACAGACCTTAAATTTGGGTTAAGATAATACGAATCTACGATGTGAAAAGGCAAGGTGCAAAGTTTGTTATGGAACCCAGGCTTAGGCTCCTTTCACATCCAGACTGCAAAATGTACATAGCACACTGATTGATTGATACACTGCAAAATGTAGTTTGCAATTTTGTGTTCCATTCACATCTGTAGGTACTGCATACAATACGGTTTTTGAATGAAGTTTGACTCTGCTGTGGTTCAAAGAACCGAATCCCATTCTGTGTTTGCTTCTCGTTTCGATTCTGTCTTGTTAGCATATATCCTGTACCATCATGGGAACTGTTCAGATCTTCCTCAGATGTTCCTTGCAGATGATGTTGAGGGAGTAAAATCCCTCTTCTCTTATCTGCAAAAAATCGATATCTACCACCTAATATAACCTAAAACCGAGGACCGGCGTGAACGACCTGGGTATTCCAGAGTTAAAGCGCCTCAAGGAAAAAGAAAAAAAAAAACATTTCAATACCAATAAATGTTTGCCAAATCTAAGCCAACTAGACGGTACATGAAGTCAGGTAGGTATACCTAAGCTTTTTTTTTATACCTACCTACATATAGAGGGGACTGAAAAGGTGTGTCCAGTTGCATAGGTCTTGGTAGAGTCGGTTGCATAGGTCTTCTAACCGGGAGTCCTCGGGTTATAATCCCAACCTTAGGTGAGGTTTAGGTGTAGGGACAAACAGACCTTAAATTTGGGTTAAGATAATACGAATCTACGATGTGAAAAGGCAAGGTGCAAAGTTTGTTATGGAACGCATGCTTAGGCTCCTTTCACATCCAGACTGCAAAATGTAGCACACTGATTGATTGATACACTGCAAAATGTAGTTTGCAATTTTGTGTTCCATTCACATCTGTAAGTATTGCATAAAATACGGTTTTTGAATGAAGTTTGACTCTGCTGTGGTTCATAGAACCGAATCCCATTCTGTGTTTGCTTCTCGTTTCGACTCTGTCTAGTTAGCATATATCCTGTACGATCATGGGAACTGTTCAGATCTTCCTCAGATGTTAACGCTCGCCTGGTAAACAGGAGGGCGTGGGTTCGATCCCAGCCGAGGCATGGAATTTTATCCTCATTTATTTGAGAGTGTGACCACAAGTAAACAGGAGGGCGTGGGTTCGATCCCAGCCGAGGCATGGAATTTTATCCTCATTTATTTGAGAGTGTGATTACATAGTAATGGAGCTCTAAGGGTTAGGTGGTAGAGAACGCCTCCGGCGTTAACCTCACCTAGTGGTTACCTTCCACTCAAGAGTCTATTATTTATTTATTATTCAGTATGCTGATCTGCTGGTGGTTTTGGAATCTTCTTCTGTGGCGAACTTTATCCTAAACAGGTAAGGTTCGTTCTCGGAACGGCTGGCTTTCTGAATTCTCCTATCCTGTCTTCCACAAAGCGAAGAGCTTTCGGGACGATAAGACTTTAGCAGTTACAGTTCTATCCATCAAACCTCTTTTTTAAAAAAATCTTTTTTTAAACAGGGTTTGACAGAGGGAACTGTAACTGCTATGGTCTTATCGTCCCGAAATCGAAGAGAGAAGGAAGTTAGGATAGGAGAAAGCCAGCCGTTCCGAGAACGAACATTATCTCATCAGGATAAAATCCGCCCCGGGCGGGAATCGAACCCGCGGCCTAACGCTTACAAGGCAGACGCACTACCAACTAAGCTAACTAGGCTGGCAAAAAATCATCCGCCCCGGGCGGGAATCGAACCCGCGGCCTAGCGCTTACAAGGCAGACGCACTACCAACTAAGCTAACTAGGCTGGCAAAAAATCTTTTTTTTTCCATGGAGGCTACGCCACTTCTACAATCTCTCTCGTGTTAGTCTGTTAGTGGTTTTGACCTGTACTTGTGGTCACAACTTGTTTTTGACCGGTAATCAGGTAGGTATTAGTTATAATTTGTCGTCTCTTACAAAACCTGCTGTTACACCGACATGTGATATCACTACTCGGATGGGCCGAAATTAATAAATTATGTATACCTACATTTAATACTATGTATGTATGTATTATGCTATTAGGTAATACCTAGGTATAGGTACTCGTTGCACTGGGAACGCTTGCACGTGAACCAGAATAGTGGTGCACAGGGAATAGAGATGCACGACGAACGAGAAATTTCTAGTGTTGAAATTTACGAGACAAGAAACGGTTGTTGTCTCGTTCCGAGATGATAGGAGACGAGAAACAGTCATTTCTCGTCTAGCATGCTAGCATGCAAAACACGTTTTGAGGTCCCTAGAGCCTAAATCCAAAGTTTCAGCCATTGGTCCGTGTGTGTGTCTGTAAACAAAATATTTCGAGAACGGTAAGGCTTGCTACATTGGCAGGTACTTCGCGGGCCACATACACAGGTTAGGAGGCCCGTATTCAGGATTTTGAGGGGACGGTGGGGTAGCTCCACCTCCACATTTTTGTCCACCCCATAGTAAAAAAGCAAAAATCAAGCCCGAGGGGAACCACCCTAAAGGTTTGGCGGGCGCAAAAATGGTCTGACGGGCCACTAGTTGGAAATCGGTGACCTAGGTAGTCTAGGGACGTCAGCCTTGTAAGCGCTAGGCCGCGGGTTCCCGTCCGGGGCAGATTTTATTCTTAACGGATATAAGTTTCGTTCTCGGAACGGCTGGCTTTCTCCTATCCTGTCTTTGTTCTCTCTTCGATTTCGGGACGATAAGACCTTAGCAGTTACAGTTCCCTCTATTAAACGTCTTGAAACAAAAAAAGCGTTACCTAATTAAATTAATTTAAAAAAATAATTAATTAAAAAAAACTTCAAACTTTAATAAAAGCACACACCTGGCCCAATCGAACCATGAACGTCATATAACAAATATCTAAGAGATTAGTCTCAAATTTTATTGAAAACTTTTGTAAGAAATGAGGATTTTTTTCGTCTATTTTTTTATCCGCCATAAGTTGTTTGAACTTCAAGTTTCAAGTTGTGGGAACTTGGAGAACTTTAAAAATGTTTGTTTTGATGTCATTAAGTTGAATAACAAGGTAAGTCCGGGCTCCGGGTCTATTATGTTATGATGGAGTAATATTTGATCTTCGAGACTGTCCGGGTATGGTGTCGGAGCATTCTTAAGGTAATGTTACACCAAGCGCGCATTGTTTGCAAACGTCAATGCGCGCTTGGTGTAACATTACCTTTAGCTTTTGTAGAAAAACCGACAGCACCCGGACCATCAACTCCGCGCACACACGAACGCTGTTTGCAAGCCAATGTTTGTTGAAAAATGATTGCAAACGTTTGCAAATACTGTTTGCAAACGATGCGCGCTTGGTGTAACATTAGGTACCTTTAGAAGTTCATATACTTTAATACTTCACCTTGAGATTGTAGACCTGAATTTTGATTTTTTTTTTTCAGCTGTGCAACGAATTAATTCAAAATGACATGGGGGGGAAAAAATAGAGGTAGGCGGAGAAGAAGAATTTCATTAAAACAACAGATACATATAAATAAATTTTAATAAAATACAGTCTCAGATGATAAAACAAATCAGAAATCACAATATTCTGTCCTTGGTCCACGAATACAAAAGTCTCTTTGATTAAACAAGTAAATAATAGTAAAAATAAAATAAAAATACCATCACATATAATAATAATACCATCAAAGGCATTCATGCAAGAAGGCTTCGAGTAATAAGGGCTCAATGACGAAAATCGAGTTTTGAGTAAAACCGCTTTATAAACTTATAAAAATGAAATATCAGCATGTAAAATGTATTTAATTTTAATTATTTATGTGATCTTTTCGTCTTGGGACTGATTTCTTGCGGCATTACGCATTAGACACGCCGCGCGCCGTTTTACTCAAGTCTCAACAGGATTAGCCTCTTCTTGCATGAAAGTGTTTAAAAAATATTTACTTAGCACTTTAATATAAGTACTATTAATATCTGCTTCATTTAGTATGTACTTGAGTGCATCAATATCACTGTGTAATGACGTTCAATATCATGTTTGTCTGCATGCTAAATGCAACCATATGCATAACAGTTGAGAAAGAATCTAAATAGGTATCAACTTTTAGGTACCTTCTTGTCGAAAGGTTAACTGCTTGGTATATATGACATGGATGATATTTGAACCAAATTAACCCTCCATGTGTCGCTAGGTCGCGGGTTCGATTCCCGTCCGGGACGAACTTTGAAACACATAATGTCCGTTGAGTTCGTCCTCGGGACGGCTGCAACAAAACCCATTGATTCTGGTCAACTAACAGGACTGGACGGGTTCTTGGCCCTAGTATACAAACGGGTTGATGTAAGTCTAAAGACTTAAGGTGATTGGATGTTTACCAGATGCTATAGCTGTAATAATTAGGTAGGTATGTTAATGTGACTATTTATACACAAATCATATAAACCATGTCAATCATGTGCTAGTGTAGGTGTAGACCCCCGGGTCTACAATCTCATGGCAAGCTCAAGAAGAAGATTATGAGAACGCTCGGAGAACGTTCGAGCGTAGTCTCGGAGCATTCTTATTGACAGTTTCACAGAAGATTAAAGACTCGGATTTTAAATGGTGACTTGTGTTTATTATGTAAACAGCTTTTTCATGAATATTTTGGTAGTTTAAATTTCAAGCTTGGTTATCTTATTAAAGTTTTTTGAATGCCCTCAATGTCCTGTTCGTAATTAGTGAACGGAAGAATGTACCTATGTCAGATTTACCCACTTACTGCACTCACGTGCCGAAAATTCCACGCGAATTCGCGTTTAAAACATTTCAATGATTCTTAGAAGTATATTTTGCGTACGTTGTAATGGTGTTATGACATTTGCATATGCACCTCCCCAAGCAACGAGACAATATTGTAAATATCCTATCCAATACGAGACAATATTGGATATCCTATCCAATTGTGATGAAAGTCAGAATCGGACTTCCCTCCGGTCGAGTTTACATCAAGTATCATCAAAAACTGCGGTAGTGCTGCGCCCCACCAAGTCAAACTGTAGGGTGTGACACCTAATGCAATCACAAGAAGTGTTTTGTCACATCAAACTGTCAATGTCCTTATTCCTCTCGACTTGTCTCTTGGATTTTGGTCTCTTGAATTCTCGGGCGCTACGATTCTGTACAAAGAAGTCCGTGATTTCCTGCAGCGTTCTATCTTCTGTTTCTGGGAGATAGAAATACATATACACAAACCCTACACCCGTCACAAACGTGTACAGGAACAAAGTTCCATGCAGACCAAACCAGGCGATTGTGTTGACATAGGATTTAGTTGTGAGGAAAGAGACGAAGGAATTCAGAGCTGCTGAGATCCCACAAGCCACACCACGGATTTCAATAGGGAAAATCTCGGCCATCAACATCCATGGTAACGGGAGCATGCCATAACCAGACACCCAGAAACAAATGCAGAATACAGTGAGAGGAATCCAGCCAGGCCAGTGCAAGTTCATAGCACAGAACGAGAGAATCAAGAAGAAAACAAAACAAATAGCCGTGCTCCACAGAGACATGGGTCTCTTACCAAACTTGTTGACAGTGACCGAACTAACCAAGGATCCTGTGATCCCTAGGACACCTGTTAACACTAGAACCCATTCCGGCTTCATAGGAAGACCAAACATATGGAACACCTCAATGATATAAGGTCTCATCGGAATGAAGGAACTAATCATCGTGATGAAAAATAAAATCATGAGCATTCGAAAGGGACCAAGAACTTCAGATCTTCTGACGTAATTCAACCCACTGTGAAACTTGTCCCTCTTGGTGAGTTTCGTAGGGATTCCACTTGATTTTTTAGTGGCTTTTGTCACATCTCGCACCATTTGTTCAAACTCGACCATCACTTTGTCTTTCTTACTCCAACCGCGCAGCCATCTTAGCGATTTCTCAGCATCCACCATTCTACCTTTAGTTGTTCAAACTCGACCATCACTTTGTCTTTCTTACTCCAACCGCGCAGCCATCTTAGCGATTTCTCAGCATCCACCATTCTACCTTTATAAATAAGCCAGGTCGGTGACTCTGGTAGGAATAATATCATAGCAAAGGCCAGGATAGGAACGACGGAGCTGATCAGGGTTGTTGTTCGCCAGTCTGTGATCGCATTGAGGAAGAAGATACCGAGAGCCCCTCCATTACCCGAGACACCTGATAGTAATGTCAAGGATCCTCTGATCCGAGGCTCACACACTTCGCCCAGATAGGACATGATGGGGCCTTCACAGAACCCCATGCCTGCGCCCAACATGATGGTCCCCAACAGGATCATATTTACCGTCTGGGCATTGTATAGTAGAATCCATCCTAGGAAGAATGGTATGCACACGATCAGCATAACCTTCTTCCTCCCGATGCCTTCAACAATATAACCACTGATGACAGCACCAACAGGGTGGAACAGAAACAGGATGCTTCCCACCCAGGAGGATGGTAGTGCGTCTGCCTTGTAAGCGCTAGGCCGCGGGTTCGATTCCCGGCCGAGTTCTCCTAACCAAAGAGAATTGGATCAGTCGTGATCATCTGCAAGACGAGCGAATCGGTGAAGGTTGCACAATGGGGCTGTTGCTCTGGGAACGCTTGCACGTGAACCAGAATAGTGGTGCACAGGGAATAGAGATGCACGACGAACGAGAAATTTCTAGTGTTGAAGGGCTGTTGCACTGGGAACGCTTGCACGTGAACCAGAATAGTGTTGCACAGGGAATAGAGAATTAGAGATGCACGACGAACGAGAAATTTCTAGTGTTGAAATTCACGAGACAAGAAACGGTTGTTGTCTCGTTCCGAGATGATAGGAGACGAGAAACAGTCATTTCTCGTATGCTTCCCACCCAGGAGGACTGCTCGTCACTCATTATCAGTTGAGGGGACTCAAGTCTGGTCTGGTTGGACGCTACGTTGTGATCCAAGACACCCAGTATGACTGTAGGCATCCCGAATGACATACCAAGTATAATAATTAGGAAGTTCTGTGCGAGTGATACTGTCACCTGGGAGCATGCTGATCGTACACCATACTTCACTGTAGTCTCTGGTTCTCCTGTATTCTTGATGAGACCTTTGTCTTGAACCTCGCCAGGAGCTGCAGTGTAAGGATCCATTGTCCCCCTGGTAGCAATCTCATAGGCCTGGACCTTTGTCTTCTTAATAGATGGGTATAGGTGTCAGTATGAGGTTTATCTGCAACATAAATACGAAAAGTTTAGGTCACACAGACACAACATTTTCGCTTTCAAACATTAATGACACGGAAGGAGTCCGGAACACTTTCACTCTGCCGGGTGCCCGAAAGCCTAGGAATAGGTATATTCTATTCAATTTCTACAGGTTACAGAGCAATAATAATTCTTTTGTTGAACACGCTTTATCTAAATCCGACTGAGCGTTTGAGAATCACGTACCTACCAAACGGACTAAAATAATGTTGGTCGAATTAATGAAACTTGCTATAACTCCATTCAGGCTAATGCTAGGTATATGGTATATGGGATAATGTTCGTTCTCGGAACGGCTGGCTTTCTCCTATCCTGTCTTCCTTCTCTCTTCGATTTCGGGACGATAAGACCATAGCAGTTACAGTTCCCTCTGTCAAACCTCTTAAAAAAAAAAAAACCTACGTCAATAGTTTGAAGAGACGCCCGGCATAAATCAACACGGAACAGAGTTTTGATGTTTTACTGATTTTTTTTTTTTTTTTTTTTTTTTTTTTTTTTTTTTATTTTATGTTAAAATTTTTTTT
>NW_007380113.1:0-21148 GCF_000475195.1 Diaphorina citri | reverse complement strand
GGGGCGTCCCACCCGTTAACCGCGGCCTCCCCCCCCCCCAAACCCGATGCTGGATACGCCCATGATCCTAGTAATTCCCAAAATACATCTCTCGATGGCCCTCTGGGTAAATCGCAATTTTTAGTCCGTCCTTCCTTTATTATTACAATGTAAATGCTGTTTCTTTGTGTTATTATGTTTATGTCACAACTTTGGTGCTCACTGCAGCATTGTAGGATTTTCCCAATATCTCAATAATCCTAAAATCCAATGTTTACCTACCATGCTGGCACCGGTCGCTATGCGCATTTATATGTCATAGCTACTCATTTTCCTCACGAGGCTGAGTGGGCCCCGCAACAGCCAGTCACGGAATCAATCATTTGGATGATACAAATTTCTTGACCCCGCCGGGAATCGAAGCCGGGTCTCCCGCGTGCAAGGCGAGCGCAGTGACCACTACGCCATGGGAGCTGACTAAGAAATTAGAAAAAAAAAAAACAAAAGATTAACAATATCAAGGACAGTGATGAAAGTAAAAAAACATCGATATGAAAAGAAATGCCAAGTAGAGCTTCCCGATAAAAGCTGATGCTGGGTTCTACTCATTTGGATTCAGGAACTCGGGTTGACCAATTCTCGCGCACTACAGCGCTGTGGGTTCGAAAATTCGTAAACCCGAGTTTCCGAATCCAAATGTGTAGAACTTACAATCCAGTAAAGAGTCGACAAAAAATTTGCACGCGTAACCGCTATTTGACGCGAAGATATCAAGAATTTCCTATGTAGAGCATCCGTCACAACAATTAAAAGTGAAGTACCATCAGTAAGTGTATTGTAGGATACAGTGCAATAGGCATTCTACAATATTTGCAATGCCATAAAATTACATAATTCCTATATTTACAAAACACGTACATGTCGCTTTCAAAGAAAGATAGTGGGTAATAGATAGGTACGTACTGTAGGGTACTGTGTACTGTACATAGATTAGTAAGTACCATACATATAGGTTAGTACTGTTATTAGGTATCGAGTAAGAAATCACATCTAACAATAATGCAATTGAAGCACCACGAGTACTTTCATGAATGATATAAATATAAACAAGTGATGACGCCATTATGGATCATAATTATCATGAAGTATAGTTACGGGATGTGAATCCTTATAAAATCTCCGAATGGAGTCAGCCTAGTCAAGTGTGGAGGGTAGTGCGTCTGCCTTGTAAGCGCTAGGTCGCGGGTTCCCGCCCAGGGCGAACTTCGTCCAAAACAGGCGAGTTTAGTTCTCGGAAAGATTTGTTTTCTCCTATCTAGTCCTCCTTCTCTCTTCGATTTTCAGGACAATAAGAACTTGGCAGTTACAGTTCGCTCGGTCAAACTCATTTCGTTCAACACGTAACAAAAGTTGCAAACTTAACATCTCGCCTGAAATATGGCACACCCATATTGACAATGTTTCACCTAAAGTGAATATTAGCTGTCAATATAGCTGTAAAAACAATGAACATACATATGATTTACCGACCTATATCCTATTTGAATTTTTCGCATTACCTAGAAAGCAATTGCATTCCTCGAACCTATGAATAGGTAACTTGAATAGATCAGTTGCGCTTCCTTGGGTGATGTTTCAAAGTCATAGAGCAGGAAAAATGAGGACCAACGGAATTTTTCTTTTTCTTGAGCTTTAGAGTCACTGATGAACCACTAGGCTTACTAGTTACACAGTATATTATAACTGGGGACCCGGGCATTCATTTATGTAAATCCATACACAGTATATTATAACTGGGGACCCGGGCATTCATTTATGTAAATCCATACACAGTATATTATAAATGTGGACCCGGGCATTCATTTATGTAAATCCACAAGAACATCCAAAGCCATTACAGACGACATATTCTATAACTCCTATCTATTGGCATATTGAAACGGGCATGTAGTTTTGATTTTGGCATACATGCTCCAGATTTAACTAAGTTCCCCCGAGTTCCATTTCCGTGACAACTATTGACATCAATTTCGTGACAATCATTGACATTTTGGTTTTGGCATACATGCTCCAGATTTAACTAAGTTCCCCCGAGTTCCATTTCCGTGACAACTATTGACATCAATTTCGTGACAATTATTGACATAACTTTCCCATTATTGACATTTATTTACGTGACAATATCGCTGACATTTATTGCTTCTGCACGAAATGACGATAAAAGTAAAAATAAATTTTAAAACCAAATGAAGAAAGTATTTATTAGCCTTGTTCTCACAAAACAAAGCTAACCTTAAGCAGGGGTCAGGCGAGATCAAAAGTTTACAGGCATAGTGTTGTATTCTATTCTAAACTTTATTCTATTCTATTTTAATGCCATTGCTTGTCTGTTTTGATTTTGGTTCGCTGGTCTAGTTACCTTGGAAGCGCGTCTGCCTTGTAAGCGCTAGGTCGCGAGTTCGATTCCCGCCCGGGCCAAACTTTATCCTAAACAGAATGATAATGTTCGTTTTGGAACGTAGCGTCTTGCAAGCGCTATTCTCACAAAACAAAGCTAACCTTAAGCAGGGGTCAGGCGAGATCAAAAGTTTACAGGCATAGTGTTGTATTCTATTCTATTCTATTTCAATGCTATTATTTCTATTTTAATGCCATTAAACCAGGCTGGCTGGGTACGCTGCTGGGGCGTTGCTGATCTAGGACTGCGAAAAAAAAAAAAAAAATACTGTGTAAGTAGACTTAGCTACCTACATAGTTGAAAGCTCTAAAACAATGGGTACCTACATAGTATGTACCGTGTACGTACATAGGTACATACTACATACATACAATAGAAACAATAAACAATGGTTCACGAAAAGTTCCTGAACTTAAGATTGTTTAGTTCTTTTTTTTAGATAGAGAGAGAGAGGTTTGATGAACTGGAACAACGGACCTCTTATCATTCCGTAATCGAAGAGAGGAGTACAGGATAGCAGAAATACAGCCGTTCCGAGAACGAGCCTCATCTGTTAGGATAAAGTTCTACCAGGAAGGAAGCGAACCCACAACCTAGTGCTTACAAGGCAGGCGTGCTACCATCCATTTAACTAGACTGGTTTGGTCTTTTATCAACCGTCCAAATAAAGCGGTGAATTGGTTTATAAGTTCGGATTTAAGATTTTTATTAAGGTAGCTATGTTTTATTTTATATCTCCAATTTGAAGCTCATTAAAGTGCGAGTCTAATTTAGAACTTAGAATCAACAGATTCAACTTCAAATCAGAACATAAACAATATTTACATAACACCAATCATCAATTTCCCCTTCACACCATGCAGGAACTTATCGTCGGTTAAGGAGCATACGAGCCTAATGTCCGCCACTCACACTCAGACCATCTGACAGACTGCGATCTGTGAAATCGAGAAAACGTGTGGGAGGAAAAACTTCAGACCGCGGTCTCTCAGACGAGACGATCTGACTGTCCTAGGTCTCGAACTTTTTCTAGCACATAGGTACCTACGTTTCGATTTTTTAGCACATAGGTACCTACGTTTCGATTTTTTAGCACATAGGTACCTACGTTTCGATTTTTTAGCACATAGGTACCTACGTTTCGATTTTTCAGCACATAGGTACCTGGTACCTACGTTGCATTTTTGGAGTCCTGACCGCGGAATAGACAAGCTTTATTTCTCAAGTAAAAATATGTCACACTCATAAATCAGGTAAAATATTTCTCTTAAATCATAACTGAACCCACATTGCAAATTGGCGACTTTTGAGGCTCCAAAAACAGTTTTTGAGCGTGTACTTTCCTTATTGGTCCTAAACCTCATTGCACTTGAAACATTTGAAACCAGATAATCTGGATAGGATAACAACCTTAGGCCAAATCACTTGTAAAAAATCCAACAAGCAACTAGGGTAAGAGAAACTACCTACACATCAATTAAATTTGCGAGCATTAAAATCTAATCACTTTGCATCAGTTGTGAGAAGCTAAGAACATCTCCCAGAATTAGATCATCACTGCAGAAATCAAACCGGTTATCGGTCATTCTGCACATTTTGACGTGAAATCTGACGTCATAACTCTTCGAACTTTTGGATTTTTCACAACTTTTTACGTAGGAATCGACCTTTTATTAAAAATATTTTCCCAATAGATCAGTTGCGCTTCTACTTGGGTGATGTTTCAAAGTCATAGAGCAGGAAAAATGAGGACCAACGGAATTTTTCTTTTTCTTCTACGACTTTGCTTACAAGGCAGACGCACTACCAACTAAGCTAACTAGGCTGGCAATGAACTGCGGAGGATAAAAATAGCTCTGGGTTCCTCTTCCATCATCATGGGCTAATTCCTAAATAAAACATACAAGACCTTGTTTAGACTGCTAGGTTAAAGGGACAATGCGGGCCGGATAAACAAGGTATGTTCTTTTCTATTATTCTAATCATGAATTATTTGTGTATAGTAGTGGCGTAGCGTGGTCTAAATTCAAATGTAGGGCGTGTAGGGCACTAAGGGGGAGGAGGAAGGAAGGATTTTTTTTTGTATTGAGCACAAATGCTTGTCACAAATGTCGTTCCCTGCTTAATGCACTACGCTAAATTTTATGACTTACCTAGGACTCGAACCACCAACCTCCAGATCCGAAGTCCACGGCGCTAACCACTACACCACTGAGGTTGGTGTTCGTGTAGGGTACTAATTTCCATCACCATGCATATTACTACATAATTCATGCATTGGCATACTTAGACAAGTATAAGTAGGTACTAGGTAACTACCTTCCCAGTACCACACTCGCATTAGTATGTCTGATAATCCTAGACGACACCGAAGCGAATACAATAGTCCGTCCCTTATACCTTTTTATTACTATTGTAATAATGAAGGAAGGACGGACTAAAAAGCCCACTCTGAGACTTAGGTGTAGGTTTAAGCTTCTACGAATCTGGGACTCTGGGACATACTCCTGCAGGTTGAGAGTCAGGTTGACCTCTCAGCCACGAGAGACGGCTAAAGGTGTGTGCCAGCCCAGTTAGCTCGGTGGCTAGAGGATCTGCCTTGTAAGCGCTAGACCGCGGGTTAAATTCCCGCCCGGAGCGGATTTTATCCTGATGGGATAAGATTCGTTCTCGGAACGGCTGGCTTTCTCCTAGCCTGTCTTCCTCCTCTCTTCGATTTCGGGACGATAAGACCTGAGCAGTTACAGTTCCCTCTGTCAGATCTCTTTTAAAAAAGTGTGCCAAGACTTCTGGGACACCCTATATAGTCAGGTAACAGTAGTCACCTTCTCATCATACGCATCAAATGGTAAGTTGGAATCTCTTTAAATGCTGAATTAGAATGGCGAATAAGCCTTGGTCTGATCAAGGGCGAGCTATCACTGAAGAAGAGGCAAACTGATTCCTATTTGAAGTCTTGAATACGTTCCATCTTCCAAAGTAATCATAGTAGGTAAGTACTAAGTGACTAGGTAGTTAAATAAACGGTGTCCCAATAAGAACGCAATATTTGAAAGGGTCATAACTTTTTTTATGTGTTGTTTTATCTTGTCCAATCTTTGACAGATTGCTTGTAAACATATCAAAATTAGTCATAATGGAGTCTAAAACTGTTCAACAACGCGGTAGCATAACAAAATCGACACATCACTTTTGCGCGAGCATTTTCCTAGTCAAAATCGTGTCATTTTCCGTTTTTCTGACGAGAAATGGCCTCCATGATCATGTAATTTTACCCCCTAGACTATTTTTGGTGAGGGTAACTAAAGTCACAGGTTTACTCAAACGAACCCACAAGCTTTGAAGCACTGAAAGATGAAATTAAAAGTTTCATCAACGAGATAGGTACAGCCTGATTTCCTCGAATTTGTCATCGAAAATTTTGTCAAAAAGAAATGAATGTACCATCAAAGTCGAGGAAGTTATTTGTCTGATTATAGTTCCACACGAAATTTCAGAATGTTTACTTCTCAAATCGTCTAAGAAGTTCATTTTATTCCACGGAGAATCATTTATTAACCAATCAAATCTTGCGTTCTTATTGGGACACCCTTTATTAGGATTAGTAACAGTAAGAAGTTATAGGTAGCTGTAAGATCTGAATATATTGAACGAAAAACATTAGTCTTTCGCCGCCTTTCAATTTGGTAGCGATAGTACACCTGCTACCTACCTACATACATTGAACCTCAGGGGTCTTTGTCATAGTATGTCCATCCCGTAGTATGACCCTCATCAGATGGGCGAGAAGACACATAGTTAACATTTATAAGGTGGGTCTGCAGGGTAAACACGAGAACACTAGAAAGTACATAAATTGTTAATTGAAATATTATGAGTTCGATCAGGCCTTTCCTTTTACCAGGTGGGTCTGCAGGGTAAACACGAGAACACCAGAAAGTAAATCGTTAATTGAAATATTATGAGCTCGATCAGGCCTTTCCTTTTACTAAGTGAGTTCGATAGTAACTTGGTAGGTTTCAACTTTCAACATTATCCTTACAACATTAATTTATTGTAATACTAGCCGAAACCCGTCGCTTATTCGCTCCGGGCTGCCTGGAACTTGGAAGAGACTTAAAAATAATAATAACTAGCCGAAATCCGTCGCTTCGCTCCGGGTTTCTGCTAGTAAATCCTTAAGGCATGGCCGTTCATGTCACTCATCCATTTAGTGGTCTTGCTCGGCGTAGCTTAACAAAAACGAACCGGAAAATAGCCTATAACCTTCACGGGAGTGCAAGCAATAAGTTGACAAAGTTTCATAGCAATCGGATGAGCGGTTTGGCCAGGCATAAAGTTCGAACACACAAACAAACAAATATTCATTTTTGTAGGTATATTAGCCGTTCATGTCACTCATCCATTTAGTGGTCTTGCTCGGCGTAGCTTAACAAAAACGAACCGGAAAATAGCCTATAACCTTCACGGGAGAGCAAGCAATAAGTTGACAAAGTTTCATAGCAATCGGATGAGCGGTTTGGCCAGGCATAAAGTTTGAACACACAAACAAACAAATTAATATTCATTTTTATTATATTAGATTTGTGATCGGGTTTAGGATCATTACAACAACTATTGTAATATTTGTAATCGGGTTCAGGATCACAAGATTATTCAGATCATCCCATGTTCTGATTCCCATCAAAATCAAGTCTATATTGCGATCTTTACTCAACATTGCAAGCTTTACCCATAATCCAGGTATCTGAGACTGAGTTAGGAATAGGAGGGGGTTTCCTATTTTTAAGGAAGATGAAAGTTAGGTAGGATACCTACGTTTCAATGACATACATATAAATTTGTAATAGGTAGATATAGATACTCGGTAATCATGCACAAAAACTGATTCCTATTTGAAGTCTTGAATACGTTCCATCTTCCAAAGTAATCATAGTAGGTAAGTACTAAGTGACTAGGTAGTTAAATATAAATAAACGGTGTCCCAATAAGAACGCAATATTTGAAAGGGTCATAACTTTTTTTATGTGTTGTAAACAAATCAAAATTAGTCATCATGGAGTCTAAAACTGTTCAACAACGCGGTAGCATAACAAAATCGACACTTCTCGGAACGGCTGGCTTTCTCCTAGCCTGTCTTCCTCCTCTCTTCGATTTCGGGACGATAAGACCTGAGCAGTTACAGTTCCCTCTATCAAATCTCTTTTAAAAAAGTGTGCCAAGACTTCTGGGACACCCTATATAGTCAGGTAGTCACCTTCTCATCATACGCATCAAATGGTAAGTTGGAATCTCTTTAAATGCTGAATTAGAATGGCGAATAAGCCTTGGTCTGATCAAGGGCGAGCTATCACTGAAGAAGAGGCAAACTGATTCCTATTTGAAGTCTTGAATACGTTCCATCTTCCAAAGTAATCATAAGGAGGTAAGTACTAAGTGACTAGATAACTAGATAGTTAAAAAAAGGGTGTCCCAATAAGAACGCAAGATTTGAAAGGGTCATAACTTTTTTATGTGTTATTTTATCTTGCCCAATCTTTGACAGATTGCTTGTAAACATATCAAAATTAGTCATAATGGAGTCTAAAACTGTTCAACAACGCGGTAGCATAACAAAATCGACACATTATCACTTTTGCGCGAGTATTTTCCTAGTCGAAATCGTGTCATTTTCCGTTTTTCTGACGAGAAATGGCCTCCATGATCATGTAATTTTACCCCCTAGACTATTTTTTGTGAGGGTATCTAAAGTCACGGGTTTACTCAAACGAACCCACAAGCTTTGAAGCACTGAAAGGTGAAATTAAAAGTTGCATCAACAAGATGCAGCCTGATTTCCTCGAATTTGTCATCGAACATTTTGTCGAAAGGAAATGAATGTACCATCAAAGTCGAGGAAGTTAAGTATTTGTCTGATTATAGTTCCACACAAAATTTCAGAATGTTTACTTCTCAAATCATCTTTTAAAAAAAAAAAAAAAAAAAAAAAAAAAAAAAAAAAAAAAAAAAAAAAAAAAAATTGACCACTTTTTGGACACTACTTGACCTACAGTAAGCTGTAAGAGAACATTAAATTTGCATAAAATAAAGTTCGACCACACCATCATGTAGGAAATTTTATGAACTTTAATTTTGATACCCATAAACTTTGCATGAAATGCACGGTTTAGGAGTTACAAGCGAAAAACTTGAAAAAGTGTGAAATTTCGGCCGTTTTCTGGCGTCAAAAATGTTCTCCCCTGAACTCTTGATTTCTCAAAATTTTTGTATTACACTTTCGCCAAAAGATCCTATGAAAAAGAAAGTCGTTTACCCTAATTATTGCAAGGTGGACCTCCTCTATAATTTCTCTTTTACTAATTTTAAAAAAATCTGGTGTGAGGACATCACAAGACTTTCCTTATCCTGTTGAATGATGCTTATTTGAGTGTTCTTTTACCCTGACTTTTACAATATCTCTAACCGTTTTGTCGCTATAGCTGAAAACCGCCAAAAAACGGTGAAATTGAGAGAAGGTTGAAGGAATTGAGATCCAGCATTTTCAGCAGACACGAAAAATTGTGGGAATGCAGACTTGGCCTTAATTTTCAGATCTCACCACTTTTATAGGTCGACATTTTTGGATAGGAACTTGGCCTTTTTTTCACATTTGTGTTTTTGTGGGGGTTTATATTGATCGTAATGTTTGAAAAATAAAATAGGCACAAGTAGGGCCATATCCAGGATTTTGTCGAGGAGGGAGCCCCACGGCCCCACAGATTCTAAACAGTGATGTACGGGGGGCGGGGGGGTGGATGCTTCTAATCATTTTCAGCAGACACGAAAAATTGGGAATGTAGACTTGGCCTTAATTTTCTGATCTCACCACTTTTATAGGCCGACATTTTTGGATAAAAACTTGGCCTTTTTTTCCACATTTGTGTTTTTGTGGGGGTTTATATTGATCGTAATGTTTGAAAAATAAATTGGCACAAGTAGGGCCATATCCAGGATTTTGTCGAGGAGGGAGCCCCACGGCCCCACAGATTCTAAACAGTGATGTACGGGGGGGGTGGATGCTTCTAATCTTGCAGCTTGCAGTCTGGCCTACAGTAAAGGAAAAACCCAACCTACATTTACCTATGGTAACGTCAATAAATTAAACAGCAAAAAAGTGTAAACAAAAAGTTTGACAAACCAAAACTAATTTGTGTGTTTGTAGCTGTGTAGGTGTGAGATCAAGATGGTCTCATTTTAATCACAGATAAGATAATGGTGGTGATAATACACATAAAAATGTGCTTTTGGAATGTGAAGAATAAAGATTTAAAAATAAGTGATTTAAAATATTTAAATAAGTTTTTTGTTGAATTTTTTGCGGAAAAAATTCCTTTCCAAGGGCTTCCCACGCTTCTACACAGATCAGTGGTGTAGTTTCGGTTTTATCCGGTGCAAAACAGCAGGGCTGTTCCAGTTTTTAGTCAAGGGAAGGGGGTTTAGCTCCAAATTTACGGAGTCCTTCGAGTTTGTTACGATAAGACCTGCGTTGTTACAGTTCCCTCTATCAAACTTCTTCAAAAAGTAGGTAAGTAGAAGAAATCAGTCTACTATGGGTAAAAACTAAATCCACTTCTGGCACTCTGGAATTTTATCCTCAATATAATTTGAGAATTTGACCACAATAATAGTAGTAGCCCACTGCTGGAGTAAAGGGACTTTTCAGTCCCATGCGAGCAGTATAAATAAGCACTATTAAGGTCTGACAGACCGCGGTCTGTCAGGCAATCGAAACGTAGGTATGTGCTACAAAAAGTTCGAGACCTAGGACTGTCAGATCGTCTCGTCTGAGAGACCGCCGGTCTGAAGTTTTTCCTCCCACACGTTTCCTCGATTTCACAGAACGCAGTCTGTCAGATGATCTGAGTGTGAGTGGCGGACATTAGGCTCGTATGCTCCTTAACCGACGATAAGTTCCTGCATGGTGTGAAGGGGCAATTGATGATTGGTGTTATGTAAATATTGTTTATGTTCTGATTTGAAGTTGAATCTGTTGATCCTAAGTTCTAAACCAGACTCGCACTTTAATGAGCTTCAAATTGGAGATATAAAATAAAACATAGCTACCTTAATAAGATTATTCAGATCATCCCATGTTCTGATTCCCATCAAAATCAAGACTATATTGCGATCTTTACCCAACATTGCAAGCTTTACCCATAACCTAAGTATCTGAATCTGAGACCCATAAGCTGTGAGTTACCCAGGTATCTAAGACTGAGTTAAGAGTTAATTCTGTTACCCATAACCTGGGTATCTAGAGTTCTGATGTATCTCACATCTCACTCCATGTTCTTCTTCTATTGCACTCACCTCGGACATTGTTATGTCTAATGATGGCTCAAAACATGAACAACAAAATAGATAAGCCAAAAAAATATGAACCTAATACTAACAACACCAGCATCACCAGCACCACCACCACCACCACCACCAACATCAAGGGCCATATTTAGGGGGGGGCGAGAGAGCCCGGGCCCCCACCCCCCTCTAGCTCCATTTTTCTCCATTACTGTACGTCAGACTCCAAAAATTGGGGTCGAGGGGGCCCTGCCACCCCCCTCCCCTATCTTCGAGCTTAATTTTTCTCCTGGGCTTCGAAAATTTGGAGCGTCCCCTCGGCAAAATCCTGGATACGGCCTGCAGCACAACTACCACGCTGTGCTTGGTTAGTATCCGGATGGGTGACCATCTTTTCGCGGCACTACTCAGGTTGAGTGAAGTTAATGTGAGGACTGAGGAGGCGG
Source organism: Diaphorina citri (assembly GCF_000475195.1). Taxonomy (NCBI): domain Eukaryota; kingdom Metazoa; phylum Arthropoda; class Insecta; order Hemiptera; family Psyllidae; genus Diaphorina; species Diaphorina citri. The sequence continues at coordinate 9,928 of NW_007380113.1, read as the reverse complement.
GTAGCTTGTCACCGAACGAAGGGAAGCTATATTTTGTGTAATACGAAACTACATATTTATTTATTTACGGGACTAAGTACTAACCCTTTTTACAAAAATGACAATAGAAAAAATACACTAAAACTAAACAAACAACAATCAAATACAATAGAAAAAATTAATAAAATGAAATATAATATTGTAATTTGTCAAATTTCTTATTTATTTATGTTTGACGTTCAAAAAAAAAAAACAAAATGAAATCTTCACAAAGTCACGTCAGAACAGATAAGGTTCGTTCAGTATCTATCAGTATAAACAGATAAGGTTTGTTCTACGAACGGTCCTCTTGCTTCTACCCTGTCCTCCTCTCTTCGATGTCGAGAAGACCTCGGTTGTTACAGTTCCCTCTATCGAACTTTTATCTCGAACCCAGCACCTCCAGGTTGAGAGTCGACCACAGAAGTGGACTGAGTGATGATACACTAACGGGGAAATCCGTCCTGAATTTTCTTAGAATTACATTACATTCCTTCCTATAGGATATCTAGGTAACTAGGATAGGATATAGGTGGGTAAATCATAATTATATGTAGGTATTGTAGGTATAGGAACGGCTAGCTTGCTTCTACCCTGTCCTCCTCTCTTCGATGTCGAGAAGACCTCCGTTGTTACAGTTCCCTCTATCGAACTTTTATCTCGAACCCAGCACCTCCAGATTGAGAGTCGACCACAGAAGTGAACTGAGGGATGATACACAAACGGGGAAATGCGTCCTGAATTTTCTTAGAAAAAAGATCCATATCTAGGTAACTAGGATAGGATATAGGTCGGTAAATCATATGTATGTTCATTGTTTTTACAGCTATATTGACAGCTAATATTCACTTTAGGTGAAACATTGTCATAGTGCCCTACACGCCTTACAGTTGACTTTAGACCACGCTACGCCACTGCCTTCCTGACTGTAGTCTCGGGCATAAAAGTGTCTGAGACTCTTAGGTTGTGTTTCAAACATTTTACATTCAACAGCTGTGCGTGCCATATTTCAGGCGAGATGTTAAGTTTGCAACTTTTGTTACGTGTTGAACGAAGTGTGTTTGATAGAGGGAACTGTAACTGCCAACTTCTTATCGTCCTGAAATCGAAGAGAGAAGAAGGACTAGATAGGAGAAAACGAATTTGTCCGAGAATTAAACTCGCCTGTTTTGGAACATCCTAGCTATTCCTATAATGTCAGGTTCTTCCTTTTACGGTGCATTTGATCCATTAGTGAGGCTCTTACTAACGCATAGAGCATAGAGCATCTCTTACTAGAGCGTTGAGCATCATCTAACCCATTTGCTATGGGACTCATTATATGGTTAGTTGGTTACATGGGATTTACATAGAAATATAGTTGGTACCAACATAGGTTATATTTATAACCAACCTCAGTGGTGTAGTGGTTAGCGCGGTGGACTTCGGATCTGGAGGTTCGTGGTTCGAGGCCAAGTCAAGTCATAAAATTTAGCGTAGTGCATTAATAAGCAGGGAACGACATTTGTGACGAGCATTTATGTGGGATTGAACCCACGCCCTCCTGTTTACCAGGCGAGCGCCTTGACCACTACACCACCGAGGCAGTCAGGCAGACCTGACTCCGTTATACAGTCTGAGAGTGCATAAAGGGGGTTTCCTATTTTTAAGGAAGATGAAAGTTAAGTAGGATACCTATGTTTCAAAAGTTAAGTAGGTAGGATACCTATAATATATTTCAATGACATACATATAAATTTGTAATAGGTAGATATAGATACACGGTAAACATGCACAAAATTTAATACTGATCACCACCGCGACTCCGTTTTCAGGAATTTTGTAAAATCTTTTTCAACTTTTCAATGAACACTGAACAGAATTGCGTCAGGACTCCAAAAATGCAAAACAGATTCAACTTCAAATCAGAACATAAACAATATTTACATAACACCAATCATCAATTGCCCCTTCACACCATGCAGGAACTTATCGTCAGTTAAGGAGCATACGAGCCTAATGTCCGCCACTCACACTCAGATCATCTGACAGACTGCGTTCTGTGAAATCGAGAAAACGTGTGGGAGGAAAAACTTCAGACCGGCGGTCTCTCGGACGAGACGATCTGACAGTCATAGGTCTCGAACTTTTTTTAGCACATAGGTACCTACGTTTCGATTGTCTGACAGACCGAACGGACTCAGGTCTGACAGACCGCGTTCTGTCAGACCTGAGTCCGTTATACAGTCTGAGAGTGCATAAAGGGGGTTTCCTATTTTTAAGGAAGATGAAAGTTAGGTAGGATACCTACGTTTCAATGACATACATATAAATTTGTAATAGGTAGATAAATACTCGGTAAACATGCACAAAAATGCTTAACACAATTAAAATTCTTTTAATTCCTTTATATCGGTCTTAGTCAAAGGTACATTAGGATTCATACCGAGTGTCATATAAACTGTATTGCTTTTTATTGTATTTTTTCTTTTTTTATCAATTACGTAAACTGATCTCCTGTATTTTATTGTAAATGTAGATCTTTCAATTAAATCAAATTAAATTAAATTAAACAATAATGTGCCGAGTATCGAACTCGCGGGGTTCTCGTGTTTACCCTGCAGACCCACCTTATAAATGTTAACTATGTGTCTTCTCGCCCATCTGATGAGGGTCATACTACGGAATAAACATACTATGACAAATATCCCTGAGGTTCAACCGAGGAAAAAAGTCGATAAGCACTTTTGCTTCTAAAGCGACCTCAAATTGCCACTTCACACTCGCTAGTGACTACCGGTACATAAATTGCCTCTCAACACCACATAAATTCGAACCAAATAACAAACGCAAAGGTAGCTATTAGGCGATTCCATCTAAACATTCTAAACATAACCAACTCTTTCATGTTGGATTTAGTTATAAGACCTTGGTTTGACTGCGGGGGAAAAGGGACTTTTCAGTCCTATCCCAGCAGGATAAACAAGGTATACCTATTCTAAAAAAAATTAAGACTGATCACCACCGCGACTCCGTTTTCAGGAATTTTGTAAAATCTTTTTCAACTTTTCAATAAAAACTGAACAGAATTGCGTCAGCACTCCAAAAATGCAAAAACCTCATTGTCGGAGGAAAAAAGTCGATAAGCACTTTTGCTTCTAAAGCGACCTCAAATTGCCACTTCACACTCGCTAGTGACTACCGGTACATAAATCGTCTCTCAACACCCTTCTCTCTTCGATTTCGGGACGATAAGACCATAGCAGTTACAGTTCCCTTTGTCAAACCTCTTAAAAAAAAAAAAACAATAGATATGTACTTAGGAAGTTCTGTGCGAGTGATACTGTGACCTGGGAGCATGCTGATCGTACACCATACTTCACTGTAGTCTCTGGTTCTCCTGTATCCTTCATGAAACCTTTGTGTTGAACCTCGCCAGGAGTTGCAGTGTAAGGATCCATTGTCCCCCTGGTAGCAATCTCATAGGCCTGCACCTTTGTCTTATTAATAGATGGGTATAGGTGTCAGTATGAGGTTTATCTGCAACATGAATACGAAAAGTTTAGATCACACAGACACAACATTTTCGCTTTCAAAATTATCTGTATACAAACATTAATGACACGGAACACTTTCACTCTGCCGGGTGCTGGGAATCCAACCCGAAAGCCTAGGAATAGGTATATTCTATTCAATTTCTACAGGTTACAGAGCAATAATAATTCTTTTGTTGAACACGCTTTTATCAAAATCCGACTAAGCGTTTGAGAATCTTACAGTTCCCTCTGTCAAACCTCTTTAAAAAAAAAATAATAAAAATAAAAAAAACATGCACAAAATTTAAGACTGATCACCACCGCGACTCCGTTTTCCGGAATTTTGTAAAATCTTTTTCAGCTTTTCAATAAAAACTGAACAGAATTGCGTCAGGACTCCAAAAATGCAAAAACCTCATTGTCCGAGGAAAAAATTCGATAAGCACTTTTGCTTCTAAAGCGACCTCAAATTGCCACTTCACACTCGCTAGTGACTACCGGTGTATAAATCGCCTCTCAACACCACATAAATTCGAACCAAATAACGAACGCAAAGGTAGCTATTAGGCGATTTCATCTAAACATAACCAACTCTTTCATCTTGGATTTAGTACGAGTCGGGTGCTGGAGTACCATATTTGGAGCGCCTACTTTCCAAGATTTTTGTTCCGGTACGATCTTTGGTGCGGTTATCCTACTTTGCTCTGATTTTCGACATGGTAAATTGGTATCGGATCAAAAGGTTAGTGATATCAGGAGGATTGGATTTATGAATTATGACTATACGAATCGGGTGATGGGGTACCATATTTGGAGCGCCTACTTTCCAAGATTTTTGTTCCGGTACGATCTTTGGTGCGGTCATCCTACTTTGCTCTGATTTTCGACATGGTAAATTGGTATCGGATTAAAAGTTTAATGATATCAGGAGGCTTGGATTGGATTTATGACTATAATCTTCAATACCTAAAATAGAATGTATACAGATGTACCTAGTGAATAAAGGGGGCTTCCTATTTAAGGAAGATAAAAGTTATAGGAGATTTAAATGACACAAATATGCACAACCTAACAAGATTCGAGGCATGGATGATCCAATTGTAACATAGGTACCTACCAAAATTGGATTGCCAGCCTAGTTAGCTTAGTTGGTAGTGCGTCTGCCTTGTAAGCGCTAGGCCGCGGGTTCGATTCCCGCCCGGGGCGGATTTTATCCTGATGGGATAATGTTCGTTCTCGGTTTGAGAATCACGTACCAAACGGACTAAAATAATGTTGGTCGAATTAATGAAACTTGCTATAACTCCATTCAGGCTAATACTAGGTATCAAACAATAGGTATCTACAATAGGAACAATATAAGATAATAAGTAGGTACTTACCAAAACTTGTGCTCACATATCTTAATTTTCTACTATTTTTACTCTATTATTACACCCAATTGTAACCAATTGATTTTACTTTTCTTTGTTATTCTCACTTACATAACTTTACGAGTAGGTATCTAGATTAAATTCACAATTAAAAAAATGTGAGAGTTGAAATTTTCAAAAGTTAAAACAATACTTTTATGATTAGGTACACTTTCTTTTTTGCCAAGCAACACGAATTTACTTAAAAAATAAACATGTCACGTCAGTTTTCAAGTTGTAGATAAGTTGATCTAATTCTGTGATTTTAGCTCTTACAGTTAAAGATTTTTTTACACAATTACCTACCCACGATGTCTATATTAGATATTGTAAGAGTGCTTTTCCTACAACGTATGTACAAAATGTCGTCAGACAGGTAAACATAAATCGCCTCTCAACACCACATAAATTCGAACCAAATAACGAACGCAAAGGTAGCTATTAGGCGATTCCATCTAAACATAACTAACTCTTTCATCTTGGATTTAGTATGAATCGGGTGATGGGGTACCATATTTGGAGCGCCTACTTTCCAAGATTTTTGTTCCGGTACGATCTTTGGTGCGGCTATCCTACTTTGCTCTGATTTTCGACATGGTAAATTGGTATCGGATCAAAAAAGGTCAATGATATCAGGAGGCTTGGATTGGATTTATGACTATAATCTTCAATACCTAAAATAGAATGTATACAGATGGTCCTAGTGAATAACGGAGGCTTCCTATTTAAGGAAGATCAAAGTTATAGGAGATTAAATGACACAAATATGCACAAGGAACCTATAACAAGATTCGAGGCATGGATGATAAATGCAAAAACCTCATTGTCCGAGGAAAAAAGTCGATAAGCACTTTTGCTTCTAAAGCGACCTCAAATTGCCACTTCACACTCGCTACTGCTAGTAACTACCGGTACATAAATCGCACAGTGTTACCCATAACCTATGTATCTAACGGTGAGTTAATTTTTTTTTTTTTTTATTTATTTAATATACCTTATTTATACTGTCGGCTAAGACTAAAAAGTCCCATTATGCCAACAGTTTTCTGTTGGCCAGGCCTGGCCAACTGCCAACAGTTAAAAGTTTTTTTCTGATTGCAGTGGTGATGTATCTCATGTTCTTCTTCTATTGCACTCACCTCTCACATTGTTATGTATAATGATGGCTTAAAACGTGAACAACAAAATAGATGAGCCAAGAAAATATATGAACCTTAAGCTGTGTCCATACGCATAGTCAACGGTCGATGGTCTAAGGACGGCTGTCGACTTAGTGTGGACACAGCTTAATACCAACAACAGCGCAATCAAATCTAGGTATACTCTCCTTTCTTTTTTTTTTTTTTTTTTTTTTTTTTTTAAGAGGTTTGACAGAGGGAACTTTAACTGCTATGGTCTTATCGTCCCGAAATCGAGGAGAGAAGGAAGACAGGATAGGAGAAAGCCAGCCGTTCCGAGAACGAACATTATCCCATCAGGATAAAATCCGCCCCGGGCGGGAATCGAACCCGCGGCCTAGCGCTTACAAGGCAGACGCACTACCAACTAAGCTAACTAGGCTGGCTCCAAAAAGGAAACCCAACCATATCCCGAAAGGAAAATAAACCTCGACAGCTCAACAACAGCTGGGTTCGTATCCGGTTGAATGACAATCTTTTCCTGGTCCTACTAGGCTGGTTAAGGTTGATGTGAGGAGGTGGGTAACTTGTGGCCAAATGGAAGGAAGCTATATACTTTCTGTAACTCGAAAGTATTGTATTAGGTCAAAATTTTCATTTATTTATTTTAAAGTGACTATCTTTTCCTGGTCCTACTAGGCTGGTTAAGGTTGATGTGAGGAGGTGGGTAACTTGTGGCCAAATGGAAGGAAGCTATAAACTTTGTGTAACACGAAAGTATTGTATTAGGTCAAAATTTTCATTTATTTTTGACGTTCACAACACCATCGCTGTGCATTGGCAGATTCCCCGTTCTCTTAGCATCTATCCTGTACTCCTCTCTTCGATTACGGAATGATAAGAGGTCCGTTGTTCCAGTTCATCAAACCTCTCTCTCTCTATCTAAAAAAAAAACTAAACAAATACAAAAAAATTGCCCAAATGAAAAATAAGTACATACTCCCTTCGTTCTTTCAATAACGATAGGTATCATAGGGACTTATCAGTAGATCAGCTCTGCTGCAATATTTACATTACTGTAGGTAAGTAGGTACTGCAAAACTATACACAAGGTACAGACATACCTCCGTATATAAGGTACAATGTACAATCGAATACATTCTGTACTTCCAATTCTAAAGATTAAAATCTACATACGTATTCCAGGACGGGCCAATTCATAATTTCATAATCCTGTCCGGGCCAATTTGACGGATGATAAATCCTAACTAGACCACCTGGTCGATCTATAAGTATAAATATACTTATCGTTCTGAGACCGGTAAGTATAAGTATACTTATCGTTCTGAAACCGTCATTTCGTGCAGAAGCAATAAATGTCAGCGATATTGTCACGTAAATAAATGTCAATAATGGGAAAGTTATGTCAATAATTGTCACGAAATTGATGTCAATAGTTGTCACGGAAATGGAACTCGGGGGAACTTAGTTAAATCTGGAGCATGTATGCCAAAACCAAAACTACATGCCCGTTTCAATATGCCAATAGATAGGAGTTATGGAATATGTTGTCGTCTGTAATGGCTTTGGATGTTCTTGTGGATTTACATAAATGAATGCCCGGGTCCCCAGTTATAATATACTGTGTAACTAGTAAGTCTAGTGGTTCATCAGTGACTCTAAAGCTGGTGTTCACCTATAATGGTCGACCGGCCGTCGATCGATATCGAATCTTTGTTGAGGTAGTGTGGACGGTTCAGTCGACATCGGTCGACGGACTATGTGTGGACGGTGTGGACACAGCTTTAAACTCACTCTGTAAAAAATTAACCACGGGGTCCATAATGATCCACCGAAGTCCAAAATCTAATGAGTTATAATGAGCAAATTTAATGTCAAAATCAAATCAAGAATTCTTTCTGGTAAAGCAGAGCCTTTACAAAACATTTGTGGATATCGCATCATAACTAAAGGCCTCCTTTGCCATCAATTTACATATTTCAATGTTTTTGCACTGGTAAGTGTCTTATTTTATGTAACACCTTCCTGACTGTAGTCTCGGGCATAAAAGTGTCTGAGACTCTTAGGTTGTGTTTCAAACATTACATTCAGCAGCTGTGTCTTTCTGTTTTTTGCTTTCATTTGTGTATCTTCTGTTAACAACAACATCCTAGCTATTCCTATAATGTCAGGTTCTTCCTTTTACGGTGCATTTGATCCATTAGTGAGGCTCTTACTAACGCATAGAGCATCTCTTACTAGAGCATTGAGCATCATCTAACCCATTTGCTATGGGACTCATTATATGGTTAGTTGCTTGGTTACATGGGATTTACATAGAAATATAGTTGGTACCTACCAACATACATCTTATATTATAAGAACGAGATCCATTCACAGTTCATAGTTCACACACTGATCGCTCTATCTCTGCATCATCTAACCCATTTGCTATGGGACTCATTATATGGTTAGTTGGTTACATGGGATTTACATAGAAATATAGTTGGTACCAACATACATAGGTTATATTTATAACCAACCTCAGTGGTGTAGTGGTTAGCGCGATGCGGACTTCGGATCTGGAGGTTGGTGGTTCGAGGCCAAGTCAAGCCATACAATTTAGCGTAGTGCATTAAGCAGGGAACGACATTTGTGACAAGCATTTATGCTTAACACAATTAAAATTCTTTTAATTCCTTTATATCTGTCTTAGTCAAAGGTACACTAGGATTCATACCGAGTGTCATATAAACAGTAATGTGCCGAACTCGTAACTCATTGAGGGTCGGAGAGTTCTGAAATTTGGACCAATCGCTTTCTTGTTAAAAATTCTAAACATTATCCCATCAGGATAAAATCCGCCCCGGGCGGGAATCGAACCCGCGGCCTAACGCTTACAAGGCAGACGCACTACCAACTAAGATAACTAGGCTGGCTATAGGAGATTTAAATGACACAAATATGCACAACCCAACAAGATTCGAGGCATGGATGATCCAATTAAGGAACGCGGTAGCCCTCCGCCCCGCCAAGTCAAAAAAGTTTGACCGCACTACTAGAGATATTATACGCGACAGGGAAAGTAGCCGTTTTCAGGTTTGTAACATAGGTACCAAATACAGTTCATAGGTACCAAAATTGGATTGAGCCGTAGAGTTAAAACTTAAAACTCACTGCTCATTATGATTGTCGGAACTTCTAAGTTCTAACACGGAAATACACTATGGAACGTGCTATATGTATATCTGTCTGAAAGTTCTCTTGGAAAGTATACCCCGAGATGTACCTAAACTAAAATAGGTATCTACGAATATTTAAATTCTATGTATACCTACATATGTATGTAATATCTATGTACCTACCTATGGGTACACTGGTTCATACAGGGTGTTTCATGTTTAACCGAAACCTGCCCGATAGGAATTTTTTTTTTATCGTATGGACGTTTTATTTTTTCAAAGGATATACTCGTACATAGAATACAAAACAAAGGAACATTTAACAAAAACAAAATAAATAGGAAAGGAAATTAACCTGTAAAATGAGTTGTTAGCCCCATAAAAAGTCCTCCCACCTTTTAGGTCCACTAAGCATTGTAAGTTATATGGAGAATTTTTAACAAGAAAACGATTGGTCCAAATTTCAGAACTCTCCGACCCTCAATTTAAGAGTTACAAGTTCGATACTCGGCACATTCTTTGAGAATCACGTACCAAACGGACTAAAATAATGTTGGTCGAATTAATGAAACTTGCTATAACTCCATTCAGGCTAATACTAGGTTTATGGGATAATGTTCGTTCTCGGAACGGCTGGCTTTCTCCTATCCTGTCTTCCTTCTCTCTTCGATTTCGGGACGATA
>NW_007380112.1:8088-30292 GCF_000475195.1 Diaphorina citri | reverse complement strand
CACTAGCTCTCCCACTCTTTCGAGTATCAACTTCGGACAAATCAATTGTCGGCCCATCCAGTGGCTTAGTTTTCTACCCCCACTCTCTTTCCCCTTGTATCAAATTCTTTGGCCGCCGCTTTCCTCACACAAAGGATATCCCTCGCTATTCAGCGGGGAACTCGGCAGCGGTCTTGGGAACGCTACTTGGTTCTTCCAACGTAGAAGAAAATATAGTTTTATACCTATATACTTTGTAGTAATTTTACAAGAAAAAATAGTGAAAAGTTCATGGTTGAGGAATTTGAGAGAGTGGTACGAGTGTTCAAGCATTGAGCTGTTCAGAATCCACTAAATTATCGAACAGAAATATCACAAGTTAAATCATACTCCAGTTATGTAATATGTCACCGCGAGCAAGGATCGTTCATAAAAATCAAGTATTGATACTGATATTGTTCTATTTACTTATTGAAGTAAATGTAAATGATTTATATTTGGAAATAAAGAACTCTTATTTTAGTTATTTAATAAAAAAACTAGAACACTTTATTAATTTTATATTAATTTGAACTACGATATTTTCTGAACACTCGAGTCCCTCCGGTCTTGTACCTTTTAATTCTATTTGCTAACTGAAGTAGGGATGTTGCCAAACGTCCTAGCTACCTACACATATATCAACTTTACCAAAAGAAAAGTTCGTTTTTTTTTTTTTTTGGTATGTGTGACGGTTCTTTAGAATCTCGTGACCGGCCATTTACCTCAAGAGATCCTTTGATACACTGCACTGTACCGAAAATCACCAAAACGACTTTGATATTCTTTGATGTACATACCTTCTCTAGTCTCATCAAAGATGATGTAGATAGTCTGTCCAAAAACTTCAGAAAGTTCACAGATACACCGATTAGAAACCCTACAAAAACTCTCGTACAAACATGTACTCAAGATAGTTATACCTATTTATTTTCACACAAAACAGCTTGTCACATACTTTTCATGGCTTAACACAAGCAAAAAGTAACTACTTTCCCTCTACCTGGCTTCAAGAAGTAGACGTTTGATGGGCTCCTTGTACCTATCAAGATGACGAGAAGGTCAAAAAGTAACACAGTCACAAAAATAATGTTGGCACACGAAAAAATCGCTGATACGAACACCAAGGTAGGAAAAATATCGATTAAAAACTCATAAAATAGCTGATATGAACACCTTATGAAAAAATCGATTAAAAACTCATAAAAAAATATTGAAGCCCAGAAAAAATATTGAACGATAACACAAAACGTAAGCACGAACTATAGCGATGAGAAACCTAACAGATGGTCCTTCCAACGTGACGGTTGAACCAGAACTAAATACAGAAACAGCTGAAACTGAACATAACTATAGTCAGAGTAGTAAAGACTAGCAGAAAGAGTACAAACTAAACAGTAAATACAGTCTACTACGGTTAGATTAGGAAGACCTCAAAGAATATGAACTAACAGTAAGACTAGGAGAAAGAGTGAACTACAAAACAAGAAATCATTGATAGAGAAAAATCAAGAAGACAATCTAGCCAGCTGAGAATTGTAGCCCGACTCTGAGAACTGTAGGTTGAAAAATGCAGTCAACTCTGAGAAGAATCAGAGGAATGAGGAAAAAGAGAATGTTGATTAAGAAGGACGATGTTGTACGGTAAAATAGAGAAGTACTACGGACTTAAAAATTTGGACCGATTGCAATACTTTCATTACTAGTATAGCTTCGCTATACTGTAGTAATAGAAAGTAAAAATGCAGTCAAGTCTGAGAAGAATCAGAGGAATGAGGGAAAAGAGAATGTTGTTTAAGAAGGACGATGTTGTACGGTAAACTAGAGAAGTACGGACTTATTCAACCTAGAGTGTCAGTTAAAGAACGGTGTATTACGGTACATGATATACGGATCAGTGGACCACAGAATTAATAATAATAATAGACTCCTTTAAAATTTGCAAGTAGGTGACCGGAAAACATATCAAGTTCACGGGTGTAAATATAATGTGTTACGCGTGTGTTACAAACTTCACCAAGTTAGATGTAGGATGTAGGTAGGTAAATTACATAAATAGATATGTTTAGCATAAATTTTTATGAGTGTTGTACCTACATAGGGTAAGTGTACCATTTATTCGCCCACTTAAAAAACGAACCACTTATTGGCCCACCTGCCCACATATATTTTTCTAATTTTTGTTTTTATGACTACAATTTTTGAATAGCACGGGCTCAGAAACTCTCCTCTTGGTCCAAGTTATTACATACAGTGGTTTATATTCTACGCGCATTAAAAATATTACCCCGACGTGATGGTTTTCTCATACTAGCTTCTGATTTGCGGGCAGCTGAGGTGTTAGTAAGACTAGGAGAAAGAGTGAACTACAAAACAAGAAATCATTGATAGAGAAAAATCAAGAAGACAATCTAGCCAGCTGAGAATTGTGAATTGAAGTCTGAGTAGTTGAGATATGCAGTCAACTCTGAGAATCAGAAGAATGAAGGAAAAGAGAATGTTGATGAATGATTACGAAGGACTATGTAGTACTGTAAAATAGCGGAGTACGATGTACAGTTGTACATAGCACGGTAAAGTGACCGAGTAGGGACTGATTCAACCTAGAGTGTTAAGAAAGGGTGAATTATGGTACATTAAGTATTCAACCAAGTACGGACGTTCAAGAACGGTGTGTTTATACAATATGGTACAAAAAGTACGGATTAGTGATCACTGATCACAGAATTGAAGTACGGATTTGTTTATGTCTTGAGTCAGACGTACTCAGAACCAACCATAGTGAATAACAGAAAATAATAATAATAGTAAATAGGTACAATTATAATTGAACCAAGAGGGAGTTCTCAGTTTTACAGACTTTTACAGGAGGATTTTTCAATTCATTCCTGCTCTGATTGTTTCATCAAGGGCCCGTGCGGGCTTAATTTCTATGAGAGTTCTACAGAGCCACTATAGTCGTAGCCAACAATGGGTAGGGCTTATCAATACCAGCATTACCACCTACTATAATACAATGCTGTCTGGCTAGGGGACGTTAAACAGAGAGAAGACTAGGGTCTGGCTGTGGGTAAAAGACATCTTTTCTTTATTCTGCTATCGCCATTCGGCGAAAGCTAAATTACCTACCATACAACGAGACCTATCCATACTTCATACTATCATAAACATAGAGCACACCTATCATATTATCATAAGCACAGAACATGAGAGCACACCTATCATATCATTATTTCTTCTCTCAATATTCACAGCTGAATAACACCGGCATAGATTATTACTTTCCTTATCCTATAGGAAGGAAAGTAATGTAATCGGGTCAATCTTATAGCAATCAATTTGAAAACTTTGGGAAATACCAAAGAAACAAAATGTCAAGTTCTCACAGATTACCTATGAATCCTTCGATCCTACCACCTGGTACAAAAGTCTTGCTCAAAGACAGATCATTATCCAAAGGTCTGTACAGAATAGTGTCAAATATCGGTCAAGTCTACACCATGCGGTGTAACTATTCAAGTCATAAAATCAAAGCTCACAGAAGTGAGATAAACACAATATTTCACTAAGATTATTATTATATTATTTTAAACGGCTAACACGGGGAGATAGGATAGATAGGTTAATTAGCTAGAACTTTTCATTTTTTCTCTCATCTTAAAAATATAATTTGACTCTTATAAGGGGCGTTTGATACAATTGTATCACAAGCCTCATGTCCAGTTTTCCAATCTCAACATGAGCCTTTAATTATTTCTTAAGTCAAATTATACTTTTAAGATCTCATCATAAAATTATTTAGATCTCATCCTAAAATTATTTAGAACATAAAATAATCATTTAAAGTTTGGCTATAAGAACAAGAACACCCAAAATAAGCATCATTCAATAGGATGAGGAAAGTCGTGTGATGTTCACACCAGATTATTTCTATTCTATACAATAAATAGAAATATAGATTCTCCCAGGTGACTATTTATCCACTTTCTCTCTATTCTATCCTGCCTGCTCCATTCTATTCTATTCGTACTTGCTGTTTTTCACACAGGCATCACGAGTCCAAATACATAGGTACATAGTAATAGTACATAACTAGTGGTTATCTCGTCCTTTGTACGGGATCAGCGCGGTGTACGACTCTTCCCGCTTCAGTCTATGAGAGAAAAATTTGACCCGATTACATTACTTTCCTTCCTATAGGCATAGGATAAGGAAAGAGTAAAAAAGTGAGGAAAAGACTAAATATAGGCCGGGTGGCGCTTCGAACTCTTGACGTTCGCGCGCCTCCCGGCACAGTCGATCACCGACTGATCTCTCTTTCTTGAATATAATAAGACCTACAATTGCAGATAACATAATTGTCAAATATCCAGTTCATTAGTATCTACGCATCACTACCCTGACAATGGTTCTCATAAGTATAATGTTCTGATTGCAGTCGTCACCTTGGTGCATAATGCAGCGGCCGTTCCTATGTCCACCGTTCCCCGACCAGGCCCAAGTGATGATTTGGAGCCTGGACCGTCCAAAAAAAAAGAGAAAAACAGTTGGTTAGAACTTTGAAGTTAATATACATACCTATTTTTCTACAATTTTATAAAAATTGAGGGGGGGGGGGCTTTATGAATGCACTGTATATGTATAAGCACAGAGCACAGACCTTCTCTCTTCTCTCAATATTCACAGCTGAATACCACACCACCGGCATAGATTATTTCTATCCTATACAATAAATAGAAGTATGGATTCTCCCAGGTGACTATTTATCTGACAGACCTAGGTAGGAAGTTTACCACCAATTGCAGCTTTCCCCATTTGAAATTTTAAGCATTTCTATTGAAATCAGCGTGTTTCGAACTTCCTTTATCAGCGAAGAAAAAAAAAAGTGGTTGAGCCCCATTGCAGCTTTCCCGAGCATTCTCATTTTAATGGTAAAAACAAACAGACAATATTCAACTCCATTGCTTACTTTTTCAACTCCGACACCGTATCATGGAACTCTTCCTCCTCCTCTTCCTCTTCCTTCTCCTTCGCCTCCTCCCCGCCACCTCCAGACTCCGTGGAGCTAGTCAGCGGACTACTGCGGCTACTGAAACTCGACCACTTGGATGAGAGAATGCGAAGCATGACTGGACGGGATGGATGTGATTCTTGGCCGGAAAAGTCACGGATGTGATTCCGGTCGGAGAAAGCTCTTTAAAAATCCCTCCTTCAAGGGAAGCTCGCCAAAAATCTCCCTCCTCTTTCAGGGGTTCTTTTGAAAACGGTGCATCGTGGAAGACTACTGCGGCTACTGAAACTCGACCACTTGGATGAGAGAATGCGAAGCATGACTGGACGGGATGGATGTGATTCTTGGCCGGAAAAATCACGGATGTGATTCCAGTCGGAGAAAGCTCTTTAAAAATCCCTCCTTGAAGGGAAGCTCGTCAAAAATCTCCCTCCTCTTTCAGGGGTTCTTTTGAAAACGGTGCATCGTGGAAAAATATCCCCGAAAAAGCTCTTCAAAATCCCTCTTCTTTTTCAAGGGGTCATCTTGAAACGGTTGATCATCGGAAGATCATCTTCTGCGTCAAGGAAGAGAATAGTGTGCCCGCAAATGCTTTCAATATGCCATGGAAGAGATAAATGCGATATGGAGGCCGCCCGAAAATGCCTTTTAAAATGCTTCGAAGTTCGTAGCAAAACCTCAACTATTTCAGTCAAATGCACTGGCCGAAAATGCCGCCAAAAGTCTCCGTTCAAGAGTTTTGCTTGAAGAAATCCATTATAGAAAAGTGTCCTTCAACGCAATGTCCGGCGTACATTCATTTGTCTTCAAGAATACATTTCCCGTGGTTGGAAATCAAGAAGAAACAGCTGGTTACAAAATGCCTTCAGATTTTCAGAAATGCCTTGTGGTTGCACTTTGCAATATGTCAGGAACTTGGTTGCAACCTCGGAAGAAGAATATGGAAAGCTTTCAGGTTTCAGGGTTGCAACAAAAGGGACATTGCGGTATCACAGAAGGGCTGGCAAAATCACACAGATCTGTTCTATGGGTGCCGTTAAAACAGAGCACTGGAGGGATTCCTTCAGCTCATAACGAAAGGTCTGTTTTTCAGGCCCTTGGACTGTGTGTAAGATCTTTGCCTTTTGACGGACATCCTTTTTCGGGCTAAAGTCTTCAAGGACGGTTCGTTTATTGGACTTTTTTCAGCTGGGCTACCAAAGCCCTCGTATTCTGATCTCTTAGTTCTAAATACTGTCGAAAAATACATATAAAACCGTCGAGAAAAAAACTTTGGGAATTTTTTCCTGAAAACATTACTTTTTGAACTCATCTTATTGGACTAAAAATACCTTTTAAAATTAAAATGCTTCGAAGTTCGTAGCAAAACCTCGACTATTTCAGTCAAATGCACTGGCCGAAAATACCGCCAAAAGTCTCCGTTCAAGAGTTTTGCTTGAAGAAATCCACCATAGAAAAATGTCCTTCAACGCAATGTACGGCGTACATTCATTTGTCTTCAAGAATACATTTCCCGTGGTTGGAAATTAAGAAGAAACAGCTGGTTACAAAATGCCTTCAGATTTTCAGAAATGCCTTGAGGTTGCACTTTGCAATATGTCAGGAACTTGGTTGCAACCTCGGAAGAAGAATATGGAAAGCTTTCAGGTTTCAGGGTTGCAACAAAAGGGACATTGCGCTATCACAAAGGGGCAGGCAAAATCACACAGATCTGTTCTATGGGTGCCGTTAAAACAGAGCACTGGAGGGATTTCTTCAGCTCATAACGAAAGGTCTCTTTTTCAGGCCCTTGGACTGTGTGTAAGATCTTTGCCTTTTGACGGACATCCTTTTTCGGACTAAATTCTTCAAGGACGGTTCATTTATTGGACTTTTTTCCATCAGCTGGGCTACCAAAGCCCTTGTTTTCTCATCTCTTAGTTCTAAATACTGTCGCTTCTTCAGCAAGATCAGATGTTTCACTTAGCCAAAGTTTGACTTTAGTGGCACAAAATTTAAACTTTTTGGATCAATGTTTTGGCATTTGATGCACCGAAATTTCACTATTTCGCTCAAAGTTTGACCTGCATGAGCAAAATTTTAGATTTATCTCCAAGATTTCACTTTGGTGACAGTTTCCAGATGGTGTCCGCTAGGTTCGCATGATTTAACACTTGGACAAACATCTTGTGAAGGTTTCACTTTGAATTTCACAACTACAAATTGAATTATCACTCCTTTTAATGCCCAATTTAAAGTTTTTCAGTCTCTGGAAGAATTACTTCGTTTCGAGTTTTTTTTTAATTTAATATGCCCGATTTTTAAGTCTTTTGAAGATTCAATTTATCTTTGACACATTCACTGAAGAAGATGGAAGTTTTAAAGTTTCGAGTCTTTTTAATGTCCAATTAAATTAAATTTCCAGTCTTCTGAAGACTTTTTCTTTGTAAAGTTTCAAGTGTTTTTAACGGCTGAACTTTAAGTCTGTACAAATTAGGTGTTACGTTATTTATAAAGTTATTGAAGAGTTATTTTGTATAGTTCAATTTATCAAGAACTATTGAGTTATTTTGTATAGTTCAATTTATTAAAAAGTAAAGAGTTAGTATTTTTATAGTTCAATTTATCAAGAGAAGGGGATTGGAAATGGCAGCGATGAAAATAAATTCGATGACGTCACATCATTGAAAAACTTATTTATTGCTCTGAACTCTGAAATATTATACTTGATTACTTTTGACTCTTCTAAGGCAGTTAGAACAAGGGAAGTAATTGATTCTTATAGGAGAAAAGTTTTTTTTTTTTTGGGCAATTTTCTTTTCTTTTATAACTAAGCAAGGTCTTCTGTTCTTTTGTTGTATTATGTTTTAAACCCATAAAATAAACGAAACCTTGTTTAGACTGCTGGGGTAAAGAGACTTTTTAGTCTCATTCGAGCAGGATTAACAAGGTTTATTCTATTCTTCTAATAGAACGCTACAAATAGAGGGATCTGGCATCTGGCTCTGCTGAAGTCTTATCGTTCCGAAATCGAAGAGAGCAGGACAGGATAGGAAAAAGCCAGCCGTTACGAGAACGAACCTTATCTGTTTTTCTGGTTAGGATAAAGTTAGCCCCGGGCGGGAAACGAACCCGCGACCCAAGACTGGCTAGGCTGGCTGATAAGACAAATTTAAGACCCGTGAACGAACGCCTAAGGCCTTAAGAATTAGAAAAATGAAAAATCTGAAGAATCAAGTGGGTGTCAACAGCAAGGCACAATTTACTCCCGATGATAAATTGTCTTGCATGATTAAATGTTGTTCTGACTTTGACGCTATGAATTGAAGACTTATTGAAAGAAGGGCTTAACCCTGCTTATTACAAGGCACAATTTACTCCCGATGATAAATTGTCTTGCATGATTAAATATTGTTCTGACTTTGACGCTATGAATTGAAGACTTATTGAACGAAGGGCTTAACCCTGCTTATTGAGACCCCTTTAAGTAAAATCGAGTTTTCTAAGACTTCTTGCAAAGAAGGGCTCAGAACTACTTAGGGTAAAATCGGGCAAGGCACAATTTACTCCCGATGATAAATTGTCTTGCATGATTAAATATTGTTCTGACTTTGACGCTATGAATTGAAGACTTATTGAAAGAAGGGCTTAACCCTGCTTATTGAGACCCCTCTAAGTAAAATCGAGTTTTCTAAGACTTCTTGCAAAGAAGGGCTCAGAACTACTTAGGGTAAAATCGGCTTTTCTAAATGGTAATGTTGTTGAAACTCAGTCCAAGAATAATCTGATCGATATACACGAGTTTATGTAAAATCCTCAAGATACTTTTCAATGGGAACCAAATTACCGAAATTTCAAGGCTGTTTTTCGCCAGCCTAGTTAGCTTTTTTTCGTAGCGCGTCTACCTTGTAAGGTAGATGCAAGGCCGCGGGCTCGATTCCCGATTGGGTGGACGGATAAGGTTCGTTCTCGGAACGGCTGGCTTTCTCCTATCCTGTCTTCCTTCTCTCTTCGATTTCGGGACGGTAAGACCTGAGCAGTTATAGTTCCCTCTATCATACCTCTTTTTAAAAAGGCTGTTTTACTCAAAACTCGATTTTCTTACGTCCTTCTTCCCTTCTTGAAAAACACCGTTCAAGTTACAATTTGAATTGAGCTATTTTTCAAAATGCCATTTCCTATTTTCATTCTATGCAGTGTCTAGGATTAGGCTGTTATACATACATATGCTTGTAGGAGAAATAGTGGATAGGTACTGCTTTCATTGTGGGAGGAATAGACGGCGTCATACAGACGTTAGACAACGACTGTCTGCCTAGTTAGCTTGGCCGGTAGAGCGCCAGCCTTGTAAGGGCTAGGTTGCGGGTTCGATTCCTGCCCAGGGCGAACTTTAGTTTCATGATTGCCAGCCTAGTCAGCTTGATGGGTAGCGCGCCTTGTAAGCGCTAGGTCGCGGGTTCGATTCCCAGCTGGGGCGAACTTCAGGTCTATGATTGCCAGCCTAGTTAGCTTGGAAGGTAAGGCGCCTTGTAAGCGCTAGGTCGCGGGTTCGATTCCCAGCTGGGGCGAACTTCAGGTCTATGATTGCCAGCCTAGTTAGCTTGGAAGGTAAGGCGCCTTGTAAGCGCTAGGTCACGGGTTCGATTCCCGCCCGGGGTGAACTTTACAACAGATAAGTTTCGTTTTCGGAACGGCTGGCTTTCTCCTATCTTATCCCCCTCCTCTTTGGGACGATAAGACCTCCGTTATTACAATTCCTTCTATCAAACCTCTTCGAAAAACTCTACAGCACCATTTTATTTTGTGCTGAGCCTGAATGGCACAGGTAAATATGTATGTACATGTACAAAAGATGTGGGAAACAGAAACTCTACATCAGGGGGTCGGCAACTTTTTCAATGCACGGGCGCTTTCGGTTCAGACCCTGAAACTGGCGGTTTTCCGACCCCTGCCCTACATTATCGAGCATCGAGCCCATAATATTATGGAAACTAGGTTGGTATACATAGGTAGCTATATGTAATGTACATATGTAGGTACCTAGTATAACAGATGCTCATTCTACAACAGATGTGTGTACCACTTTGCTCTCAAACTCTCATGGGAATCGGGACTAACTATCGGAAAAAAAATATACAACGCTACCCTTTAGCTTGAATGAAAATATGCGCAACGATTTGATTTGTTTTCAAAATCTGCAAAAAAAACATTCCAAAAATATGCAAAATTGTCTGATCTATCCTAAAAATATCCAAAATTATCAAACAGAAAAAAAAGCATAACCAAATGAACGATCATCATATAAAAACAAACAAATTAATTTTGCTCAAATGATATTAGACAAAAATGTGCAAGTAGGTGACCGGAAAACATATCAAGTTCACGGGTGTAAATATAATGTGTTACGCGTGTGTTACAAACTTCACCAAGTAGATGTATCTAGGTAGGTAAATCACATAAATAGGTACGTTTACTTAGCATAAATTTTTATGAGTGTTGTACCTACATATGTAGTTGTATTTTTATCTATTACCTACATAACTACACAATTAGATAAGTCGTTAGTTAGCAAAGAGAATTTTTAGGACCTTGGAGAAAAAAACCACATTAACAAATTAATAAACACCGTGTAAACAAAGAAATAAAATAGATCAATAAAAAACAAAATTATGCACAGTTAAAATGAACAGGGAATGTTTATTTCAACGACAGAATTTTTCGGGACTCTTTTTGCTCGTTGAAAATTGGAGAGAGAAAAAATTGTAACCAATTTGTTTTTACATTTAACCACATTAACAAATTAATAAACACCGTGTAAACAAAGAAATAAAATAGATCAATAAAAAACAAAATTATGCACAGTTAAAATGAACAAGGAATGTTTATTTCAACGACAGAATTTTTCGGGACTCTTTTTGCTCGTTGAAAATTGGAGTGAGAAAAAATTGTAACCAATTTGTTTTTACAATTTTACATACCTAGGTGTTGTTTTTTTTTTTTTTAATTAAAACCTTGCTTAAATTTTTTTAAAAAAAGAAAAAAAAATACAACAGAAAAGAGAGTAAGATAATAATAAAAATAAGAAAATACAAAAAGAAGAGGAAGGAGAAAGAAAAAATAATACAAAAATAGCATGTGCTGATATGACGTGGGTAGACAAAAAAAAAAATTACTTTTTCTGTATCGAATTTTTATGATACCAGGGGGAAAAGTATGTGGGCCAGAGGCAACCGAATCGAATAATGAAACATCGATACTGTCATACCATTATCGATTATTTTCTTTGGCGGTAAGTGTCTAAAACTCTACATTATATTGCTCGATAAGTCGAAATGGGAAAAATAATCGATATTTTGCTTTCATAGGCGATATTTTCGAGGTTGGTAGAGTTCTGTGTAGTATGTACTGTAGTACTTTATGTACCTAGGTATTGAAGGAAATGTTAAAAGTTCGATACTGTTTGAACTTGTAACATTTCAAGACAAAGGAGAGAGGGAGAGAGGGAGAGAGGTTTTTCGTTTTTTTTTTTTTTTTTTTTTTTTTTTTTTTACACGGCGAAGATAGTGATTTTGTATTTTCTTTTTCATTTCGTTCTTATTGTCTATTCTTTTAAGCTCCTCTGGTAGACTATTTAGTAATGATGGAATTTGATACTTATATGTAGTTTCTCCATATCCAGATGTCAATTTCCACCCTGCATCTAGCTTGTTTTAAAATTTCAAGTTATTCCAGAGTTGTAAATGATATTTACTATTTACTTAAATAGACTATTATGTTGGTAGCTTTTTACAGTTCCATGTATGTATTTAAATTAGCTACTGTTGCATTTGCTGGTTATAGGATTATAATTCAATGTTGTACACAAATATAAGATATTACAAGACAAGGGGGCGAAATTATTGAATGGGCAATCTCTACCATTCAACCGTTGTTCACAAAAGCTCGGATTTTTCTTTTTATTCCATTTAATTTTAAAAATACTTTTTCGAAATTTTTAAATTTGATGTTTTGAGTAAACTTTTACACTCCATGCACTTAGAATTTGTACACTTAAAGCTCGAAATTATTTGAGGAAAAATTAACATTAAATTTGGTGTTTTGTCAAACTTTACAGACTACCTAGTTTAGAACTTTATTTAAATTTTCAAATACTTTAGAAAAATGACCACGTTTACAAACTATCGGCATTAAATTTCGACAAACTTTAAGGTTCATCCACTTTTCTACACACACAAACAGGGAGAATTTTCTGGAGAGAAAATTTCTCTTCAGACATTTTTGTTATTGTTTATTTCGAAAAATTCGAACACACGCGAACTCATACGAACGGGCGAAATACCGACAAGCAACTGAAGTAGCTGAACTGAGTGACAGCACCAAGACGGCATGGTATAACAGACTAGGAAAAGGAGTAAGCCACGGTGGAGAGAAGAGAAGAGAGAATTTGTTGAGAAAGAGAAAGGCCGGGGGAGAGAGAAGAGAGAAAATATTGAGAAAATGTGTGACAGGGAATGGAGCGAAATTAAAAGACGAAAAACAAAACAGAATATACATGAACAGAATGAACATATAATTAATATTAATATAGGTAAAAGAACAACGTCTTCACTTGACTAGAGAAGTATACAATAATTAATAGATGAACACAAGGAAAATATAGAATACCTAATAACACAGTAAATTAATACATCACAACACATATACATGAAGACATACATAGGTAACAAATAAATTCAAAACAGAAGAAATAAATAGGATATAACATAGAAAGAGAAAATATATTTTAAGAAGAAATTGATGGAATAAAGCACATAGATGGGAAATAAATAGAAAGAAGGAAAAGTATAAAAGGGCACAAAAGAAAAGAGAACAGGTAGAAATCAGGAAAAAAAAACATAAATAATAAATAGGTAGAACATAGAAATAGAAGAGTATACAAGAATAAATGGAATTTTCTCAGAGTAGGTATGTGTAATGGAGAGAGAAACAGTTATCAAATAGAAAAAAAATAAAAGCGTGATATCCACTCGGCCACGGAGGTTGCTTATCCTGTTCTACTTCTCTCTTCAATTTTGGGACGATAAGACCTCCGTTGTGCCAGTTCCCTCTATCAAACCTCTATAAAAAAAGCAAACTTCAAATTCCTTCTTGTTTGACTTTTCCGATCAGATGCAGCCCTCTATTATATGAAGAAGCTCTATCATAGCGTCACTTATTGGATCCAGAGATCAAACCAAACATGGCTCAGGCCAAAACCAAATCCACCAAACTAGCAGGTATAGCCCGCTACCTCGCCGAACATCTGAGCGACTCGGAATCTACCGGGAGCGACCCAGACAATGTCGGTAGCGACCCAGAGAGTGCCGGTAGCGACCATGATGAAAGTAGCGATATTTAGGCTCTAGGGACCTCAAAACGTGTTTTGGCACTAAAACCTGACCATCGAAAATTTGACCCGATTACATTACTTTCCTTCCTATTAGGATAAGGAAAGTAAAAATAAGAACATCAGTATTTGGGACATTTTCGTCCTATTCGGGCAGGTTAACCAAACACTCACCTATTATAGGAATGTTTAATTGTGTTAATTAAGCATACAGAAATGCTTGTCACAAATATCGTTCCCCCTGGAAAATCTAGTGATTTTCAAGTCAAATCTAGTGATTTATTTTCCTCGAATCTAGTGATTTTTAAAAATTTGGAGTGGAGACCCTGTATTTGGGACATTTTCGTCCTATTCGGGCAGGTTAACCAAACACTCACCTATAATAGGAATGTTCAATTGTGTTAATTAAGCATACAGAAATGCTTGTCACAAATATCGTTCCCCAATTACTACACCTAGATAATTTTTATGACTAGACTCGGACTCGAACCACCAACCTCCAGATCCAAAGTCCAACGTTACTATTTGGCAGTTTTATAAAAGCGGAAATTCATTATACCTGGCTATAAGACTTTGATAGAGGGAACTGTAACTGCTAAGATCTTATCGTCCCGTAATCGAAGAGAGAAGGAATAGGAGAAAGCCAGCCGTTCCGAGAACGACCATTATCCTATGTACCTCCTTACTCCAAGCATAGCGACGAAAAATCGAGCCAGCCGAGAGTCAAACCAGGCACCTCGGGGTCTAAATACGATTTCCACTCGATCACAGAGGCGGACTGAAATTCTTACCTTAGCAATTTGTAGAAGCACAATGGTGTGTTTGACCTGCTCCAGCATATTCTGAAACAAACAACGTGCCGTTTCATTGTTTTATATCACAACTTTGGTGCTCACGGCAGCATTGTAGGATTTTCCCCAATATCTCAATAATCCTATTAGGAAAATGACATAATAATCAATTCCTTTGCATTATTAAACAACAGCCAATCAGAGAAGAGTAAAGGAACTGGTAGCGAATCAGAGACTAGCAAAGGATCTGACATCCAATCAGAGAAAGGCGTTGGAGCTGGTAGCCAACCAGAGACTAGCAAAGGAGCTGGTAGCGAATCAGAGAAGACTTCTGGAGCGGGTAGCGAATCAGGGAAGGTTCCTGGTTATGAGGATGATTATGAAGATTCCGGTAATTGATATGAATAGGCAGCAAAAAATAATAATGTATGTCTGTGTCGTGATGTGAAATACAGGTAGACGATGTGAAATATAAGTAGATGCGATTTCTCGAATTGGCCTTAAGAAATAGTGAAATACCATTAAAATTTGAGAAATCACACCACAAAGACAAAAAGACATCATACAATGAATTCCAAGGTTGTATTCCACTGTACACAAACACATGTTTTTACCTAATACATACGTAGTATCCATTTATCTATGACAATAATTAAGATTTAAAATTTGCAAAAAGAGTGAATTCTATGATCTGTCTAAATATGACTAAACTGAGTTCATTTTTGATCTAAAATCGGGTTGAAATCCCAGCGAAATGTCCATGAGCCTGAAAATATTGGGATATCATTATTAGATATGTGTGCTTTATTTAGACTGTGAAATTAGGGCTAAATGTAAATGCAGTTTCTTTGTGTTATTATGTCACAACTTTGATGCTCACTGCAGCATTGTAGGATTTTCCCAATATCTCAATAATCCTAAAATTCAATGTTTACCTACCATGCTGGCACCGGTCGCTATGCGCATTTATGTGACATAGCTACTCATTTTCCTCTCGAGGCTGAGTGGGCCCCGCAACAGCCAGTCACGGAATTAATCATTTGCACGATACAAATTTCTTGACCCCACCGGGAATCGAACCCGGGTCTCCCGCGTGCAAGGCGAGCGCAGTGACCACTACGCCATGGGAGCTGACTGTAAAATTAGGGCTATTGTTATCTTTTCAGATTCGGTGACCTCTTCGCCCACCCCAGACTGGACAACCGTCAAATCCAAACCCCATCACCGCCCTATACCACGAAGTAGTAACAATCATAGAACTAATGATTATAGTGTTAAAGATAAGGATAGGACCGGAACAACCTCTACAGATAAGCTAGAGGACGACAGGAACCTCTATGTGTACAATGTGGACCCTAGTGTAACAGGTAATGTGGAACCTTTCGAACTTTGAAATAAAAATTCGTCCCGGTCGAGAATCGAACCTGCGGCCTAGCACTTCCAAGTTCCGTCTCGGATGGTAGAGCTAGGTACCTCCGTGGCCGAGTGGGTATCACACTAGGCTTGCACTCCGGAGGTCTCGAGTTCGATTCCCGGCAGGGTCGAAGTTTTTTTGGCTCTGTGCTAGAAGTTCGGGGGGCAATCAGCCTCGAGACGACAATTGGCTAAAAACTGCGGGATTGCGGGATTGGAAAAAGGTGCGGGATCCCGCGGGATTGCGGGATTGCGGGATCCCGCATTGCAACCCCTAGTAATGCTACTGGCGGTCTGACAGACCTGGGTTGGACAAATTTAGGTCTGTCAGACAGTCGGCCGGCCGTGTGGCCGGCCTTAGGTTCAATGCAGAGGTGCCGACCCAGTGTTTTATCCCCTATCCCCCCCCCAACCCCCTTTAAAATAGAATTGAAGCTCCCGCCAGTTTGAGTGCCTGAACTGATTGCGCCCTTGCATTGCAAAAGTTGCCGACCCCTGGTCTAATGTATTCAGAACTGATTTTAACAATAGTCAATAGTGAGTATGTTAAGTTGTTGACTGAGCAATTGAACTGTTCAGCAAATATTGGTGTTGGTGCTTGCTCAAGTGATATTCTTTGGATAGGTCAATGACAATTGAAATCGCACAAATATCTATTTCCAAGTTCTAGGTAGAGACTTGGTAGTTAGAAGGAAGAACGCCAATTCGGTCCCATGAACTTTTTTCTCAAGGTAGTCGACGGGGCCTTAATGAGCAGTAGGTTGGTATACCATAGTACAGGGGTTCTCAACCTTTTAGTAAACACGTACCACTTGAAATTTTCAGAGATTTTGACGTACGACCTTATACTTATATATGGCTAGCAAGGTGGAGGTTGCAAGATCAAGACCCACTTACGACATTTTTTTTAAATGATGTTTCTTGATTCGTTCAATAATAAAATCACGATTTTTTTCGTAATAGCAATTAATTAAGAAGATGATAGTTTGTTATAAATAAAAACAGATGGCTTGGGTTATTATGTCGTTTTGAAAGTGGCGTAGCGTTCTTAAAAGATTTGTATATGTTTTCTGTTCATGCTCAGAATGTTTGTGAGAAGGTCTGAGTATGAGTGGTTCACATTTTTCAGATCATCACCTATTATATATATAAAAAAAGTTTTTTAGTTTTAGGTAGAAGAAACCGTCGAAGTTCTTATTTCGAAATAGAGAAGAGAAGAAGGACAGGATAGGAGAAACTCCAGCCGTTCCAAGAACTGGGGATAAAGTTCTCCCCAGCCGGACCAGGAACTCGTGGCCTAGCGCTTACAAGTCAGACGCTCTACCAACCAAGCTATGTAACTGGGCTGACTATGTAACTATACTCTACCGAAGCTGTTACAGAGATCTAAGATAACTTAAATCACTTAAATGTCCAAAAATCAGAACACCATCTCCTTATTAGGAGACTGGTACTTTGTTTCAGTACTGAGATCGGTCCTCTGATTCAGAATTTCACACCAGTCCTCACTGGGCAGCGACAACTTGACTGGTTCTCTGAATCGGGGCTGCCATGGGATCGGTCCTCGGATGGTTCACAATTATACACCAGTCCTCACTGGGCAGGGGCAACTTGACCAGTCTGGGCGATCTGTGGACCAGTTCAGGCAGTCTGCGGACCAGTTCAGGCAGTCCGCGGACCAGTTCAGGGAGAGCGGACAAAGCGGTCCTGATGTGGTTCCCTTCTCAATAGAGAATATGGAGATAAGATCGGTCAAGATACACCAGCGATCTGGTCACAACCAAGTTGCATTTGGGCGCTGGGGAAACAAAAAAGCCTATCCATCACTTGGCTAACTTTTCAGGAAATGCAAAAAGTGTTTTTTTTTTACAAATTTTCAAATGGTTTCTTCAAATTAAATTGATTCCAAGGGCAAGGTAAACCTAGACAACAAAATATAGTGTGCCTGAAGGCATGTGATGTGTTCGATTTTTTTTACTAGGTACTTACCTACTTACCTATTTATTTAAGTTATGCTGTAGTGTAGAAGAAACATAGGTAGGTACCCTACTTACATTTCTACTATCTATGTTTCTCTTTTGAAATAGACAACTAGGGGAAACATGGATTCAAAGAGTTTGGAAATCATAATACAAAGTAAAATCAAATAGGTAGAATGTAGATGAACAAATAAATATTAATTAAAATAATTCAATCATAAAGCGAGCGACCCAAACTAATCAAAAGCTGAGGACAATTTGGAAATACAATTCATATTAAATTTACCCAGGTACAATTCATATTAAATTTACCTACATAGGTACAATTCATATTGAATTTACCTAGGTACAATTCATATTGAATTTACCTAGGTACAATTCATATTAAATTTACCCTATAGGTACTGGGAAGAAAGAGCTATACGTAGCGTGGGTGGATGTCGAAATTCCATTCCATGAATAATGATCGAGTTTGCTTTAGAAACTGACAGAGGAAGAAGTAGGAGGAGGAAGAGGAAGAGAATAAAAAGAAGAACGAGGAGTAGGCGAAGAAGGAGAAGTCTAATACTTCTATACGTTATGGATAACGTGTAGAATAACCATGATGTTTGCCAACCTCCGGAACGGAGACGGCACCTCAAGAAGAAGAAGAAGAAGAAGAAGAAGAAGAAGAAGAAGAAGAAGAAGAAGAAGAAGAAGAAGAAGAAGAAGAAGAAGAATGAGGATGAGAAGAGAAAGGAGGATGAGGAGAGGAAAAAGAAGAACAAGGAGGAGGAGGAGGAGGAGAAGGAGGAGGAGGAGGAGGAGGAGGAAGAGAAGAAGAGGTAAAATTTTACCTTGTACTGTTTACCCTGAAGGAAAGCATGTCTTTGTATTATGAGGGTAGAAAACGCAATAGGTATTTATGCCAAAACGAAAATAGAAGCTAATAAAAAGCTCTTTGTGACTTGGAGACTCGGTATAGGTATACAAAACTGCTTGCCTGTGATATGTAACCTTCGGCAGCTCTGAAAAAGCTCAGAGAATTCCACTGGAATCCTTGTGAAATGAATTTCAAAGAAGAAGAAGAAAAAGAAAGAAACAAACAAAAATTACGTCACTCGTTCTTAGTTTGGTCGAATTCTGAAAGAATTCCGGCAGAAACTTATGGCGTATAGATTGGTGGAATAGAATCCCTTCGTACTTTGGTAGAATTTGGTAAGTTTGCCTTGGAATATGAACCATCAACCTTCAGAATAGAAGTCCACTACAAGAACTCACCACAACAGAAGACACTGAGGTTGACGAAAAGGATTTTGTTTACTTGTTTTATCCCATAGCTTTAGAAAGGAAAGTAATGTACGAGTAGGGATTCATTCAGTCAATTTTTTTACCCTCAAGAAAATTAGCAGTTCTATTCTTTTTCCTCAAACAATAATGTCCTGGCCAGCCTAGTTAGCTTAGTTGGTAGTGCGTCTGCCTTGTAAGCGCTAGGCCGCGGGTTCGATTCCCGCCCGAGGCGGATTTTATCCTGATGGGATAATGTTCGTTCTCGGAACGGCTGGCTTTCTCCTATCCTGTCTTCCTTCTCTCTTCGATTTCGGGACGATAAGACCATAGCAGTTACAGTTCCCTCTGTCAAACCTCTTTTTTTTTTAAAAAAAGTGTAAATCTAAAATCGAGTGTAAAGTGTAAATCTAGGTGATCTTTTATCCCGACAGAGGGAGAGAGAATATAAATAATAATTTCGGAATTGGTAATACTGAATGCATATTGTTCATTATTCATATGGAGAGAGAGAGAGAGAGAAAGGTTGGCATTATTGTAATCATAAAATTTCATAAATATTTTATTTAGGGAAGGGGAAATGAGGACGAGGAGGAGAGGGAGGGGAAAGGAGGGGAAGAAGGACGAAGGAAATAGGAGGAGAGAGGGAGGAGAAAGACAAAGGTTGAGAGGAGCTATCCTGTCTTCCTTCTCTCTTCGATTTCGGGACGATAAGACCATAGCAGTTACAGTTCCCTCTGTCAAACCTCTTAAATAAAAAGAATAATGTGCCAGAACGACAATGCCAGACGAAAGTGACGAAATACATTAACATGTTGCAATCATGTAGAAACTACTTACATGTTGTAGAAACAGATTATTTGGCGGCCATGTGTTTCCCAATGTGTTGCAAAGTGCCGTCATCAGGAAATAGGACGAAATAATAAGTGGATAGGTATATTATTTATTTAACATTAGTAGATCTGTCTAAATATTAATGGATATGTTTCAAGAGGATATTGTAAACACACGGAAATATTTTCGTACAAACATTAGGGGCTTTCAAACGATGGGAAAAAAATGAGCAGAAACGAGAAAAAAAAGTGATTTCGCAATCTTAACGTCAACACAATACAAACACGCTGTTTACCTTCTGTTGAGTTCCAGTTTCCAGAATGAAATCATTCAAGATCTTAAAATCGATTAGAATTGACTTGGACCATGCGGTAAATCTTTTGACTTGGTGTAGTTTGGAATCGAGCTGTTCAATTCACTATTGGAGCAGGCTACACACGCCACAAATCCTTATAATTATAATTACCAATCCGAAGTCCAATTGAACAATTAATTCCAATTACCCACACACGTGTTCAGAGATATAGGGGGCACGGTTGGTCCAGTGGTAACGTCGGTAAGAGCTAGAAACTTGAAATTTGGTATGTAGTTCACAAATGTGACAAGGATGCAACTCAAAACGTTTGGTCGAGATAGGTGCTGCGGTTGGCGGTATTTTGACCGCTTTTGGACAGATTTCGACGGTTTTCAGCTATACCGACTAAACGGTTAGAGATACAGATATTGTAAAAGTTTGGCTATATAAGAACGAGAACACCCAAAATAAGCATCATTCAATAGGATGAGGAAAGTCGTGTGATGTTCACACCAGATTTTTTAATCTGTTTTGTTCATTTTGGTTGTTTCCTAAAATAAACATGTAAAATTAATTAACCATTAAAAAAAAAAAAACTCTGTTCTTTCAATCCAATAATGTCCGCACGAGGCTGAGTGCACCCCAAAATAGTCCTTTGTTCTTTAATATTTGTGGGCCTACATTCTACATTACATCAAGTATAATATTCTACATTACGAGTAGGTATTGAATAATCTCTTCCTCTTCTTCTTCTTCTTCTTTTGTGATTTTTTTTCCGTGATATATTTTCAGTCTTTCTCTTTCTCTCTCTCCCCTCTAATTTTCTTTTGTTTGATTTACTCCTCTCTTTTCATTTATCTCTCTCCCTCCCAGTTTATCTCTCTCTCTCTCTCTCCCTCTCTCTCTGTGTTTATTTCTCTTTTTCTTGTCCTCTTTCTTCCTCCTCCTCTCATTCTATTTCTCTATTCTTGTCTCTCTCTCTCTTTCATTCTCCTACATCTCTCTCTCTCTCTCTCTTTTCCTATATTTCTCTATGCTCTGTGTGTTTATTTCTCTTTTTCTTGTCCTCTTTCTTCGTCATTTTCTTCTTCCTCCTCTCATTCTATTTCTCTATCCTTGTCTCTCTCTCTTTCATTGTCCTACATCTCTCTCTCTCTTTTCCTATACATATTTCTCTATGCCGCTTTGTTTTCCTTCCTTTTCCCTCTCTTTATCTCTCTTGCTCTTGGATTTAATGTTGTGATGTACATTGTTTTGTTTTACATTCTTTTCTCTCTCTCTCTCTCCATTTAGACTTTTTTATCGCCATCTCACTCTCTCCCTTTTAGTGTCTCTCCATCTCCCACTCCTTCTACCATTATCTGTCTTCCTCCATTTAGACTTTTTTTATGGCTGACTTCCTATTATCTCCTCTCTCTCTCTCTCTCTCTCCAGTCCAGTCTACTTTATCCTTCTTTACCTCTTTCTCCCTTTCTCTCTTCTTCTTCTTCTTCTTCTTCTTCCTAATTCTTCTTCTTTTTCTTCCTCCTCTTCTTCTTCTTCTCCTTTTCTTCTTCTTCTTCTTCTTCTTTTCCCTCCAGTGTATCTTCCACATCCTGTTGTTTATTTTTTGTTTCGGTTCTTTTAATTGCCTCTAGTTCCTTCTTCCTCCTCCTCCTCCTTCTTTTCTTCTTTTTCTGCTTCTTCTACTTCTTCTTTCTTCTTCTTGTTTTATTGTTGCTGCATCTCTGCCTAATTTACTCCGTGTTTTCTCACTTCCTCTTCCTCCTCCTCCTCCTCTTCTTTTATTTCTTGTTTTTCTTCTCTTCTTCTTCTTATTCTCCTTCGTCTTATTTCTTCTTCATTTAGTTTCCCTTTTCCTTTTTGGTCTCTCCTTTTATATCCTTTCTCCAAGTTTTTTTGTACACTTCTTCAATCTCAGCTGAATCATTCTCTCTCTCTTCCCTTTTCCTCCCTTTTTTCATCTTCTCTCTCCCTCTAATTCTCTCTCTCTCTCCCTCTCTTTCTCTAATTCTCTCTCTCCCTCTAATTCTCTCCCTCTCTCTCTCATTCTCTCTTTCCCTTCAACACTTCATTTCTCTCCTTCATTACATCTACCGTGTTTCTCTCTCTCTCTCTCTATCCCCCCTCTCTCTCTCTCTCTCTATCCCCCCCTCTCGCACAAATATCTATTTCCAAGTTCTAGGTAGAGACTTGGTAGTTAGAAGGAAGAACGCCAATTCGGTCCCATGA
>NW_007380112.1:1170-5322 GCF_000475195.1 Diaphorina citri | reverse complement strand
ATCAAAATCGGTCGAGCCGTTTTTGCGTGAAAAGAGGACAACCAAAGGTCTATTTAGCGTAACAGAGAGACATACACACATACATACATAAAGACAGAATTTTTTCTAATGTGATTTTTGGAATCGTGGATGCATAAGGAGTAAGAATAACTAAAAAAATTCACGATTCTAAGCAATGTACAGACAAATCTACAAATTTATTTTTATAGAAAAAAATAAAAAAATCTGGTGTAAACATTACACGACTTTCCTTATCCTATTGAATGATAATCCAAAAAACGGTCGCCAACCGCCAACCGCAGCGCCTCTCTCAACCAAACGTTTTGAGTTGCATCCTTGTCACATTTGACAGCTACATACCAAATTTCAAGTCTCTAGCTCTTACCGTTCTCGAGATATTTTGTTTACAGACAGAAGGACAGACGGACAGATACACGGACCAATGGCTGAAACTTTGGATTTAGGCTCTAGGGACCTCAGAACGTGTTTTGGCACTAAAAACTGACCATCGAAAATTTGACCCGATCACATTACTTTCCTTCCTATAGGATAAGTGGATAAGGAAAGTAAAAAGCGAAAAAAGCGGAAAACCAACCTTCGTTAAAGTCCAAACTATGATTTTCTGATAAGCTGCCCCGCTCTGACAAAGATCTTACGTGTCGAGAATGCATCATGGAATTCATGGAGGTGCCAGGGTTAAATTCTTTAGAATATAACACTATTATTATTTTATTATTATTTATTACCTACATATTAATATATTTTTTTTTTACAAATTCACGGATAAAATATCCATTTTATTACATGACATAAAATGGATTTACATCAAGCAAAACTAAACAAAACATCGAACAACAAGTGTACAAACAAGAGAGAAAGGAAAAAAAAATGAAGATTTTACATAGGTACTGATTAGAGGTGGACAATGAAAGTAGAATAATTACGGTACTAGGCCATGGATCCATGGAATATGTAATGTTTTGTTCTAATTTTATCATAGGTGTCGAGGAAGAACTCAATGTCCATATGATCGGTGGCAATATTTCCTGCTCTCATCAAACTGTTAGTAATAGAAAATTTTATTAGATATATTTGATTTGCTTTTGTTTAATTTACTTAAAAAGGTAACTCTTTATTGCGCGTAGTTTTTATGTTGATTCGAAAGTTGATTGATTGTAAGACGTCTAAACATTCTACTTGATTATTTGTTCAACAATTTAAAATATAACAAGCAGGGCCCGTCCCTCCGGGAATTTTTTAGCCCGTAGTTTATTCGATTGTGATTAGAGAAAATCAGTACCTATGTACCTATACCTAATTTGTTTAATATTCAGTTTATTTTTATTCTTGATTTGATTTTTTGATTTTACTTTCATGTAATGATTTAAAATCAAGACTAGAGCCCGTTCTCCCTTTATTCCCAATATAATGTTAAAGTCACCCATCCATTTATGGTCCTTGCTTGGCGTAGCTTAACACAGGTGATGCTAAAACCGGTCTTAAAATAACGACTGAAGTGTTATATATCTAAAACTTTCTCGCTTTGAGTTTATACATAGGTCGTCGCGACAAATTTCGAGATCAGAGCTAATTTGTGTGAGAAAATGTGAAAAAAAAAATCCCCCCAAAACCAGTTGTTTTTGGCTTTTTGGACAAAATTTGCACCACCACTTTCGTGTTCCATCCCCCAAAAACCAGTTGTTTTTGGCTTTTTGGACAAAATTTGCACCACCACTTTCGTGTTCCTGGTAAAAAGACCTTTAATTTGATATATAGGTCGACCAGGTTTGGATAAGTCCTTCTATGGGGACAGACATACAGAGTGACAGACAGACGACACCGAAGCGAATACAATAGTCCGTCCCTTATACCTTTTATCATTACTATTGTAATAATAAAGGAAGGACGGGCTAAAAAATGGAAAGAGAAAGAGAGGGAGAGAGAAAGAAAGAAGACAAATGCGTCTGTAAAAACTCTGATTTTATAGATTACACTTTTTAAACGGCTTAAAAATGAAATCGTTTTACACAGAGGTAAGAGAGAGAGAGAGAGGAGGACTTTTATAACAATGATGAATTACAATTCTCTGCCCCTTCCTCTCTCTCTCTCCCACTCTCTCTGTCTCTCTCTCCCACTCTCTCTGTCTCTCTCTCCCACTCTCTTTAGAGAGAGAGAGAGAGACAGAGAGAGAGAGAGAGAGAGAGAGAGAGAGAGAGAGGAGGACTTTTATAACGATGATGAATTACAATTCTCTGTCCCTTCCTCTCTCTCTCTCTCTCCCACTCTCTCAGTCTCTCTCTCCCACTCTCTTTCTGTCTTTCTCTCTCTTTCTTGGTCTCCTTCTTCTTCTTTGATGTGCCATGTTTCCCCCCCCCTTCTTTTTTTTTCTTGGTAAATTCGGAAAAATTGTTTCCCGGAAAAGTCGATTTTTTGATATTCTTGTTAAATTATTATTATTTTTTTCATTATTATTATTGTTGTTCTTTTTGTTTGAGGCCTTTTTAAAATTTAAACGAAAAAGTTTTTCTCTCTGCAAATGATCGGAAAATTCAAAGCTCTCGATTTTACAAACATTTAAACTTTTCATTTTAAAAAAATCTGGTGTGAACATCGCACGACTTTCCTTATCCTATTGAATGATGCTAATTTTTTGTTCTATAGTAACTTTTACAATATCTCTAACCGTTTAGTCAGTATAGCTGAAAACCGCCAAAAAGCGGTCAAAATACGGCCAACCGCAGCACCTATCTTAACCAAAAGTTTTGTGTTACATTCTTGTCTCATTATTTTGTGGACTACATACTAAATTTCTCGCTCTCTCCAGTACTGTATCTATTTTCCCTCTTTCTCTCCATCTCCCCTCTCTTTCTCTTCCCGTATAAATAGCACCCATTTCTCTCTCTCTCTCTCCCTCCCTCTCTCTCTCTCCCTTTCCTTCTTTTACCTACATACATCTGTCTCTCTCGCTCTCGTTAGAATGATACATTTATTCCCATCACATATCACATTGACTTTATTTTTCTCTCACTAATGGTGTCTCTCTCTCTTTCTCCCTCTCTCTCTCTACTTCCTTCCTCCTCCTCCCCCCTCTCTCTCTGTCTCTTTCCCTCTCTATTTCTTTATTCATACATTTATTTACCTATTCATTTATATTCTCTGTTTTGCTCTCTCTCTCTCTATCTTTCTTTTTCTTCAAGTTTCTAGCTCATACCGTTCCCGAGATAATATTGAATTACACCGAAAACCGCCAAAAAGCGGTAAAATGCCGCCAAGCGTTGCACCGATCTTAACCAAAAATCTTGTCATATTTCACAGCTACATACTAAATTTCAAGTCTCTAGATCTCACCGTTCTCGAGATATTTTGTTTACAGACAGACACACAGACAGACAGAAGGATAGACCGACACACACACACGGACCAATACTAAATTTCAAGTTTCTAGCTCATACCGTTCCCGAGATAATATTGAATTACACCGAAAACCGCCAAAAAGCGGTAAAATGCCGCCAAACGTTGCACCGATCTTAACCAAAAACCTTGTCACATTTCACAGCTACATACTAAATTTCAAGTCTCTAGCTCTTACCGTTCTCGAGATATTTTGTTTACAGACAGACAGAAGACAGAAGGATAGACCGACACACACACACGGACCAATGGCTGAAACTTTGTATTTAGGCTCTAGGGACCTCAAAACGTGTTTTGGCACTAATTACATTACTTTCCTTCCTATAGGATAAGGAAAGTAAAAATATGTCTCTCCTTCTCTTCCTCATTCTCTCTCTCTCTCTCTCCACCTCCTGTTTTCTCTGTATTTTTCAACTTTTTCTTCTCTTTCTTCTTTACTTCTCATTATTTTATCCTTATCTCTCCCTCCCACATAATCTTCCTCTTTCTTTACTTCTCTTATTTCTCTCTCTTCCTTCCGTTCTTCCTCATTCTCATTCTCTCTCTCTCTCACTCTATGTTCTCATTCTCACTCTATGTTCTCTCTCCCTCTCTTTCTCACTCCATTAACATTCACTATCTTTGTTCATGAAGTTGATTTATTGTTCTGTGATTGATTTGACGGATGCAAACTTTTGCCTGATGCCTGTACCTATATCAATAGGGAGGTATAAGGTATAGTATGCCTCAAAAGTTCAAGAT
>NW_007380112.1:0-1128 GCF_000475195.1 Diaphorina citri | reverse complement strand
AAGAGTTTCACAAAATCTTTTAAATTTTCTATTAATCTGATTCGATTTCTAGTTAAATTATTACTTTGATAATTTTCACACTTAGCCGTGAATACAACCTTTTTTTTTTTAAATTGGTTTGATATTCGGGGAACTCTAACTGCTATGGTCATTATCGTCCCGAAATCGAAGAGAGAAGGAAGACAGAGATAGGAGAAGCCAGCCGTTCCGAGAAACGAACATTATCCGTTTAGGATAAAATCCGCCACGCGCGTGAATGCCACCCCAGCGGCCTAGCGCTTCTACAGGGCCACGGGGACGCGCTACCAACTGAGGGTTAACTAGCCTGACTAGAGGGAAATAATTGGGAATACACTATATAATCAATTCATCATTGATCACTGAATATAGGTCGACGAATTAAAATACCAAAGGAAGACCCATCGGCAAGGAATTCTAAGATTGAAACACAGGCTAGTGAGGTGTAAAGCTCGTCATGAGAGAGAACAACTGGTGCGGGGTCGTCCCTCCGGGAAATTTTTTAGCTGCCGTAGTTTATTCGATCGTGATTAGAGAAAATCAGTACCTATGTACCTTGTACCTACCTAATTTGTTTAATATTCAGTTTATTATTATTCTTGATTTGATTTTTCGATTTTACTTTCATGTAATGATTTAAAATCAAGACTAGAGCCCGTTCTCCCTTTATTCCCAATATAATGTTAAAGTCACCCATCCATTTATGGGCCTTGCTCGGCGTAGCTTAACACAGGTGACGCTAAA
The DNA here is from genome assembly GCF_000475195.1 of Diaphorina citri. Classification (NCBI taxonomy): domain Eukaryota; kingdom Metazoa; phylum Arthropoda; class Insecta; order Hemiptera; family Psyllidae; genus Diaphorina; species Diaphorina citri. The sequence continues at coordinate 366 of NW_007380112.1, read as the reverse complement.
ACCGGTCTTAAAATAACGACTGAAGTGTTATCTAAAACTTTCTCGCTTTGAGTTCATAGGTCGTCGCGACAAATTTCGAGATCAGAGCTCATTTGTGTGAGAAAACAAAACCATTTTTTCTGGTTTTTTGGCTTTCAGGTTCTCTGGACAAAATTTGCACCACCACTTTCGTGTTCCTGGTAAAAAGACCTTTAATTTGATATATAGGTCGACCAGATTTGGATAAGTCCTTCTATGGGGACAGACAGACAGAGTGACAGACAGACGACACCGAAGCGAATACAATTAAATAGTCCGTCCCTTATACCTTTTATCATTACTATTGTAATAATAAAGGAAGGACGGGCTAAAAAATGGAAAGAGAAA